>NC_057811.1:135508966-135526442 GCF_018294505.1 Triticum aestivum | reverse complement strand
GGGATAGGGTTAGGGTTGGCCCGGGATGGGGCTAAGTAGTGGGGACCTGGCTGGGTCGGCCTGCCCGGCTGGGCCAGGAGGCCCAGTGGGGGGTAGGCTTCTTTTCTTTATTTGTTTTGTTTTTCATTTATTCCTTTTTTTGTTTTAATTCTATATTTTAAATACCTTAGTTTTATAAAAATACATTAGCCGTACCTAAATTAGTATTAACAAATATGCCACCACCACAATTAACTTGGCACCTAAAATAAAATAGTTTGTAATTGTTTAATATTTTAAAAGCTTTTAAATAATTGGTTTTGTTACTGTTTTGTTCATTTTAGAGTTTTAAACACTTTATAAAAGTGGGGTTTCTCCACCAACATTTAGCATTGATTATTCGCCACAAACCGAACATTTTAGTTTTTATGTTTGAAAACTTTTACCTTTTGACTTTAACTCAAATTTGAATTTGAATTATTTTCGAACTAGCCCAGATTAGCAACAGTAATCGAGGTGACGTGGCATCATTAGCAGAGGTTCACTGTAGCCTAATTATCCGGGCGTCACAGGAACATGTATAAGTCATGAAGAAAGCAATAGCAACATACTAAACGATCGAGTGCTAAGCTAACGGAATGGGTCAAGTCAATCACATCATTCTCCTAATGATGTGATCTCGTTAATCAAATGACAACTCATGTCAATGGCTAGGAAACATAACCATCTTCGATCAACGAGCTAGTCAAGTAGAGGCATACTAGTGACACTCTGTTTGTCTATGTATTCACACAAGTATTATGTTTCCGGTTAATACAATTCTAGCATGAATAATAAACATTTATCACGATATAAGGACATAAATAATAACTTTATTATTGCCTCTAGGGCATATTTCCTTCAGTCTCCCACTTGCACTAGAGTCAATAATCTAGATTACAAAGTAATGATTCTAACACCCATGGAGCCTTGGTGCTGATCATGTTTTGCTCGTGGAAGAGGCTTAGTCAACGGGTCTGCAACATTCAGATCCGTATGTATCTTGCAAATCTCTATGTCTTCCACCTGGACTTGATCTCGGATGGAGTTGAAGCGTCTCTTGATGTGCTTGGTTCTCTTGTGAAATCTGGATTCCTTTGCCACAGCAATTGCACCAGTATTGTCACAAAAGATTTTCATTGGACCCGATGCACTAGGTATGACACCTAGATCGGATATGAACTCCTTCATTTGCTGCTTCCGAAGCAGCTATGTACTCCGCTTCACATGTAGATCCCGCTACGACGCTTTGTTTAGAACTGCACCAACTGATAGCTCCACCGTTCAATATAAACACGTATCCGGTTTGCGATTTAGAATCGTCCAGATCAGTGTCAAAGCTTGCATCAACGTAACCATTTATGACGAGCTCTTTGTCACCTCCATAAACGAGAAACATATCCTTAGTCCTTCTCAAGTATTTCAGGATGTTCCTGACCGTTGTCCAGTGATCCACTCCTGGATTACTTTGGTACCTCCCTGCTAAACTTATAGAAAGGCACACATCAGGTCTGGTACACAGCATTGCATACATGATAGAGCCTATGGCTGAAGCATAGGGAACATCTTTCATTTTCTCTCTATCTTCTGCAGTGGTCGGGCATTGAGTCTTACTCAACTTCACACCTTGTAACACAGGCAAGGACCCTTTCTTTGCTTGATCCATTTTGAACTTCTTCAAAACTTTGTCAAGGTATGTGCTTTGTGAAAGTCCAATTAAGCGTCTTGATCTATCTATATAGATCTTGATGCCCAATATATAAGCAGCTTCACCGAGGTCCTTCATTGAAAAACTCTTATTCAAATATCCCTTTATGCTATCCAGAAATTCTATATCATTTCCGATCAACAATATGTCATCCACATATAATATCAGAAATGCTACAGAGCTCCCACTCACTTTCTTGTAAATACAGGCTTCTCCAAAAGTATGTATAAAACCATATGCTTTGATCACACTATCAAAATGTTTATTCCAACTCCGAGAGGCTTGCATCAGTCCATAAATGGATCGCTGGAGCTTGCACACTTTGTTAGCTCCCTTTGGATCGACAAAACCTTCCGGTTGCATCATATACAACTCTTCTTCCAGAAATCCATTCAGGAATGCAGTTTTTACATCCATTTGCCAAATTTCATAATCATAAAATGCGGCAATTGCTAACATGATTCGGACAGACTTAAGCATCGCTACGGGTGAGAAGGTCTCATCGTAGTCAATCCCTTGAACTTGTCGAAAACCTTTTGCAACAAGTCAAGCTTTATAGGCAGTAACATTACCGTCAGCGTCAGTCTTCTTCTTGAAGATCCATTTATTCTCGATGGCTTGCCGATCATTGGGCAAGTCAACCAAAGTCCATACTTTGTTCTCATACATGGATCCCATCTCAGATTTCATGGCCTCAAGACATTTTGCGGAATCTGGGCTCACCATCGCTTCTTCATAGTTCGTAGGTTCATCATGGTCTAGTAACATAACCTCCAGAACAGTATTACCGTACCACTCGGGTGCGGATCTTATTCTGGTTGACCTACGAGGTTCAGTAACAACTTGATTTGAAGTTTCATGATCATCATCATTAACTTCCTCACTAATTGGTGTAGGTGTTGTAGAAACCGATTTCTGTGATGAACCACTTTCCAATAAGGGAGCAGGTATTGTTACCTCATCAAGTTCTACTTTCCTCCCACTCACTTCTTTCGAGATAAACTCCTTCTCTATAAAGGATCCATTCTTAGCAACGAATATCTTGCCTTCGGATCTGTGATAGAAGGTGTACCCAACAGTTTCCTTTGGGTATCCTATGAAGACACATTTCTCTGATTTGGGTTCGAGCTTATTAGGTTGAATCTTTTTCACATAAGCATCGCAGCCCCAAACTTTAAGAAACAACAACTTTGGTTTCTTGCCAAACCATAGTTCATATGGCGTCGTCTCAACGGATTTTGATGGTGCCCTATTTAACGTGAATGCGGCCGTCTCTAAAGCATAACCCCAAAACGATAGCGGTAAATCAGTAAGAGACATCATAGATCGCACCATATCTAGTAAAGTACGATTACGACGTTCGGACACACCATTACGCTGTGGTGTTCCGGGTGGCGTGAGTTGCGAAACTATTCCGCATTGTTTCAAATGTAGACCAAACTCGTAACTCAAATATTCTCCTCCACGATCAGATCGCAGAAACTTTATTTTCTTGTTACGATGATTTTCAACTTCACTCTGAAATTCTTTGAACTTTTCAAAAGTTTCAGACTTATGTTTCATTAAGTAGATATACCCATATCTGCTTAAATCATCTGTGAAGGTGAGAAAATAACGATACCCGCCGCGAGCTTCAACATTCATTGGACCACATACATCAGTATGTATGATTTCCAATAAATCAGTTGCTTGCTCCATAGTTCCGGAGAACGGCGTTTTAGTCATCTTGCCCATGAGGCATGGTTCGCAAGTACCAAGTGATTCATAATCAAGTGATTCTAAAAGTCCATCAGTATGGAGTTTCTTCATGCGCTTTACACCAATATGACCCAAACGACAGTGCCACAAATAAGTTGCACTATCATTATCAACTCTGCATCTTTTGGCTTCAACATTATGAATATGTGTATCACTACTATCGAGATTCATCAAAAATAGACCACTCTTCAAGGGTGCATGACCATAAAATATATTACTCATATAAATAGAACAACCATTATTCTCTGATTTAAATGAATAACCGTCTCGCATCAAACAAGATCCAGATATAATGTTCATGCTCAACGCTGGCACCAAATAACAATTATTTAGGTCTAATACTAATCCCGAAGGCAGATGTAGAGGTAGCGTGCCTACGGCGATCACATCGACTTTGGAACCGTTTCCCACGCGCATCGTCACATCGTCCTTAGCCAGTGTCCGCTTAATCCGTAGTCCCTGTTTCGAGTTGCAAATATTAGCAACAGAACCAGTATCAAATACCCAGGTGCTACTGCGAGATCTGGTAAGGTACACATCAATAACATGTATATCACATATACCTTTGTTCACCTTGCCATCCTTCTTATCCGCCAAATACTTGGGGCAGTTCCGCTTCCAGTGACCAGTCTGCTTGCAGTAGAAGCACTCAGTCTCAGGCTTAGGTCCAGACTTGGGTTTCTTCTCTTGAGCATCAACTTGTTTGCTGTTCTTCTTGAAGTTCCCCTTCTTTTTCCCTTTGCCCTTTTTCTTGAAACTGGTGGTCTTATTGACCATCAACACTTGATGCTCCTTCTTGATTTCTACCTCCGCAGCCTTTAGCATTGCGAAGAGCTCGGGAATCGTCTTATCCATCCCTTGCATGTTATAGTTCATCACGAAGCTCTTGTAGCTTGGTGGCAGTGATTGAAGAATTCTGTCAATGACGCTATCATCCGGAAGATTAACTCCCAGTTGAATCAAGTGATTTTTATACCCAGACATTCTGAGTATATGCTCACTGACAGAACTATTCTCCTCCATCTTGCAGCTGTAGAACTTATTGGAGACTTCATATCTCTCAATCCGGGCATTTGCTTGAAATATTAACTTCAACTCCTGGAACATCTCATATGCTCCATGACGTTCAAAACGTCGTTGAAGTCCCGGTTCTAAGCCGTAAAGCATGGCACACTGAACTATCGAGTAGTCATCAGCTTTGCTCTGCCAGACGTTCATAACATCTGGTGTTGCTCCTGCAGCAGGTCTGGCCCCTAGCGGTGCTTCCAGGACGTAATTCTTCTGTGCAGCAATGAGGATAATCCTCAAGTTACGGACCCAGTCCGTGTAATTGCTACCATCATCTTTCAACTTTGCTTTCTCAAGGAACGCATTAAAATTCAACGGAACAACGGCACGGGCCATCTATCTACAACAACATAGACAAGCAAAATACTATCAGGTACTAAGTTCATGATAAATTTAAGTTCAATTTAATCATATTACTTAAGAACTCCCACTTAGATAGACATCCCTCTAATCATCTAAGTGATCACGTGATCCAAATCAACTAAACCATAACCGATCATCACGTGAAATGGAGTAGTTTTCAATGGTGAACATCACTATGTTGATCATATCTACTATATGATTCACGCTCGACCTTTCGGTCTCAGTGTTCCGAGGCCATATCTGCATATGCTAGGCTCGTCAAGTTTAACCTGAGTATTCTACGTGTGCAAAACTGGCTTGCACCCGTTGTAGATGGACGTAGAGCTTATCACACCCGATCATCACGTGGTGTCTGGGCACGACGAACTTTGGCAACGGTGCATACTCAGGGAGAACACTATTATCTTGAAATTTAGTGAGAGATCATCTTATAATACTACCGTCAATCAAAGCAAGATAAGATGCATAAAAGATAAACATCACATGCAATCAATATAAGTGATATGATATGGCCATCATCATCTTGTGCTTGTGATCTCCATCTCCGAAGCACCGTCATGATCACCATTGTCACCGACGCGACACCTTGATCTCCATCGTAGCATCGTTGTCGTCTCGCCAATCTTATGCTTCTACGACTATCGCTACCGCTTAGTGATAAAGTAAAGCATTACAGGGCGATTGCATTGCATACAATAAAGCGACAACCATATGGCTCCTGCCAGTTGCCGATAACTCAGTTACAAAACATGATCATCTCATACAATAAAATTTAGCATCATGCCTTGACCATATCACATCACAACATGCCCTGCGAAAACAAGTTAGACGTCCTCTACTTTGTTGTTGCAAATTTTACGTGGTTGCTACGGGCTGAGCAAGAACCGTTCTTACCTACGCATCAAAACCACAATGATAATTCGTCAAGTTAGTGTTGTTTTAACCTTCTCAAGGACCGGGCGTAGCCACACTCGGTTCAACTAAAGTTGGACAAACTGACA
Organism: Triticum aestivum; assembly: GCF_018294505.1. NCBI lineage: Eukaryota > Viridiplantae > Streptophyta > Magnoliopsida > Poales > Poaceae > Triticum > Triticum aestivum. The sequence goes on along the minus strand of NC_057811.1, from coordinate 135,520,526 downwards.
CCCGCCAGCCACCTGTGTGCAAAGCACGTCGGTAGAACCAGTCTCGCGTAAGCGTACGCGTAATGTCGGTCTGGGCCGCTTCATCCAACAATACCGCCGAACCAAAGTGTGACATGCTGGTAAGCAGTATGACTTGTATCGCCCACAACTCACTTGTGTTCTACTCGTGCATATAACATCAACGCGTAAAACCTGGCTCGGATGCCACTGTTGGGTAACGTAGTAATTTAAAAAAAAAATCCTATGCACACGAAAGATGATGGTGATGCATAGCAACGAGAGGGGAGAGTGTTGTCTACGTACCGTCGTAGACCGTAAGCGGAAGCTTTAGCACAACGCGGTTGATGTAGTCATACGTCTTCACGATCCGACCGATCAAGTACCAAACACATGGCACCTCCGAGTTCAGCACACGTTCAGCCCGATGACGTCCCTCGAACTCCGATCCAGCCGAGTGTTGAGGGAAAGTTTCGTCAGCACGACGGCGTGGTGACGATGATGATGTTCTACCGACGCAGGGCTTCGTCTAAGCACCGCTACAATATTATCGAGGTGGACTATGGTGGAGGGGGGCACCGCACACGGCTAAAAGATCAATGATCAATTGTTGTGTCTCTAGGGGGTGCCTCCCTCCCCGTATATAAAGGAGTGGAGGAGGGGGAGGGGGCCGGCCACCCTTTGGCGCGCCCCATGAGGAGTCCTACTCCCATCAGGAGTAGGACTCCCCCCTTCCATGTTGGAGTAGGAGAGGAGAGGGAAGGAGAGAGAGGGGGAAAGGAAAGGGGGGGTGCCGCACCCCCTCCTTGTCCAATTCGGACTTGGGGGGGGGGGGAGGGGCGCGCGGCTGCCCCTTGGCCGCCTCTCCTCTTCCACCACTTGGGCCCATGAGGCCCAATAACCTCCGGGGGGTTCCGGTAACCCCCCGGTACTCCCGTAATTATCCGATAACCCCCGGAACCATTCCGGTGTCCGAATATAGTCGTCCAATATATCAATCTTCATGTCTCGACCATTTCGAGACTCCTCGTCATGTCCATGATCACACCCGGGACTCCGAACTACCTTCGGTACATCAAAACACATAAACTCATAATATAACCGTCATCGAACTTTAAGCGTGCGGACCCTACGGGTTCGAGAACTATGTAGACATGACCGAGACACATATCCGGTCAATAACCAATAGCGGAACCTGGATGCTCATATTGGCTCCCACATATTCTACGAAGATCTTTATCGGTCAAACCGCATAACTACATACGTTGTTCCCTTTGTCATCGGCATGTTACTTGCCCGAGATTCGATCGTCGGTATCTCAATACCTAGCTCAATCTCGTTACCGGCAAGTCTCTTTACTCGTTCTGTAATACATCATCCCGCAACTAACTCATTAGTTGTAATGCTTGCAAGGCTTAAGTGATGTGCATTACCGAGTGGGCCCAGAGATACCTCTCCGACAATCGGAGTGACAAATCCTAATCTCGAAATACGCCAACCCAACAAGTACCTTCGGAGACACCTGTAGAGCACCTTTATAATCACCCAGTTATGTTGTGACGTTTGGTAGCACACAAAGTGTTCCACCGGTAAACGGGAGTTGCATAATCTCATAGTCATAGGAACATGTATAAGGCCCCCTTCGTTTGGGCTACGGATTCTTGAAAATCAGCTTCAGCTTGGATTCTGAGAATCAGCTGCAGCTGCAGATTCTGGAAATCTGAAGCAGCCTGTTTGTTTGCCCTTAAAATCTGAAGCAGCTGCAGCCCCGAATGTACTGTTTGTTTACCCAACGCCAAGAATAGAGCAGAGATTGGGGGCGGAGCTCGAGCAGCGGAGGTGGAGGTGGGGTTGGGTTGCCGGAGTATGGGGCGGGCAGACATGGAGGCGCCGGATCCGCCCGTCCTGGTGCCAACGGGGCTGGCGTACGCGGAGATCGGGGCGGCGCGTCGCTGGCGGTGCTCGTGGGCAGTGGCGGAGACGCGGATCCTTGGCCGGAATACGGGGAGGGACGGGGTTGGTGGCGTCATATCCGCCCGTCCTAGAGCCGATGGTGCAGGCGAAGGTGGCGGCGGAGGCAGAGCTTGGTGGTCGGAAGATGGGGGCGGGCCGCGAGCGGAGCCTGCGGGCGAGGCCGAGGGGCGGGGCCACGCGCGCGGAGCCTGCAGGCGAGGTACTCCTAGGCGCCGCCGCCGTCGGGCTCCGCCTGACTCTCCAGCCACAGCAGGCACGCCTCCTCCGTCGCGGTTGCCGCCGTGGTGGTCGCCATGGGAGGGAGACGAGACGAGGGGGTTTGGGCGTCGTTGACCCGGCCTACGGGGCACAAAACGAACCGTTTTGTTTTGCGGGAAGCTGCAGAATCGGCCGAATCATCAAAATCGCTGCTTCCGGATTCCCTTTGCTGGTAGTTCATTTTTGGAATCGGATTCTAGGAAGCTATACGGGAATCTGACGTGTTTGTTTGCGCTTCTGATTTTAGGGCCCTAGAATCTGAGAATCATAAGCTGTAGCCCAAATAAAGGCCACCTAAGTCATGAAGAAAGCAATAGCAACATACTAAACGATCAAGTGCTAAGCTAACGGAATGGGTCAAGTCAATCACTTCATTCTCCTAATGATGTGACCCCGTTAATCAAATGACAACTCTTTGTCCATGGCTAGGAAACATAACCATCTTTAATCAACGAGCTAGTCAAGTAGAGGCATACTAGTGACACTCTGTTTGTCTATGTATTCACACATATATCATGTTTTCGGTTAATACAATTCTAGCATGAATAATAAACATTTATCACGATATAAGGAAATAAATAATAACTTTATTATTGCCTCTAGGGCATATTTCCTTCAAAGTCATGGGTAGGATACGGGTATAGCCTTGTACCCATGGATATACCCATGCCCTACTCGTTTATAATGACATGTGGACTTTACCCGTGAGGTGTGTCGTGAGCTTGTGAGCGTTTGTTAAAGTTGTCACCAATTGTCAATTTGAATTGAGATAATTGTCATGTATTCATCTATTTGTTATTGAGTTCAGATTTTTTTGGGGTCAAATGTGCTATCAATGAACGTAAAATTATGAATTACTTGTGTACTGTGATCTAGCCGTTGGATACCCAATGGGTATGGGTACCCGTCTGGTATGGATACAGGTAAAGTTTCATATCTGTGGGTATGGGTATGGGTAGAATTTTGTGCCCATTGACTACACGGGTATGGGTATGGTATTGCTCTACCCGCCCCATACCCTACCTATTGCCATCCTGTGTGCGGGTTCATAGGAGTGAGTGCATGTTAGTATGTATGAGTGTCTGCCTCTGTATTGTATTGAAAAAAAGATGATTTTTTATAACATTGTTATCTTAGAAAAAAATTGCGACAAAGTTTTTTTTTGAGAAGTGAAAAAAACTATTGTGATATATTAGTTTTGTTTCTTCACATATTTTTTTTCAGAATAATCATTTTTTTAGAAAAATGAATTTCGTTTTTCAGATCATTCGTCTTGCGACGATATATCAAATGAGATGGCCCAACAATTTTGTTTTTTCTTGAAGGAATCTGGGACCAGCTACACTTGAGGCTATTGCATGCCGCGAGGCAATTGCTTTGGCGGAAGATCTTCACCTTCAATGCTTCGTTGTTGCTTCTGACTGCAAACAATTGATTGGTGATATTGCCAAATGAAACCAGGGGTCCTATGGAGCTATCATTAGTGAGATCAAATCTAGATCAGCACCTTTCTCTTGTAATTTTACTCGAAGGTCATGAGGTTAATTTTAAAGCACATAGGTTAGCTAAATTTGCTATGTCCTTAGCTCAGGGGGCGCCATGTGTGGCTTGGCCAACCACATGACCAAGTTTGTATCCCACGTTCTATGGAATTTGAGTAATAAAATTGCTTTTCCCCTAAAAAAAATGAGATGGCCCAGCATAACCCTTGGTCCACCAAAGGCCCGTCATTCTTGTCACCGTATCATTTACGCCCAGCCCAACCCAACCCAACCCAACCCAATACTCCGGTGATTACCACCCAAACAAATCCCCCACCTCCTGTGCCATTCCATCCTCCCCTCCCCACCGAAGCCAACGACCAAACGAACCCTAGACTCCGAGCGCACGAGGAGAGAGAGAGGGAGATCTCCAAGGTCGCGGCCATGGCGATGCGTGCGCTGTACAACGAGATCCGCGCGATGAAGGTGCGCGAGGTGCCGGCGTACCTCAAGCCGCGCCTCACCTGGGCGAACGTGAAGAAGAGCACCGACCAGGCGGTGGACCGCTACATCGAGAAGTACATCGAGACCAGCTCGGCTGACCCGCTCTTCCACATCTGCTTCGGCGGCATGGCCTTCTCGTACCTCGTGGGCCTGCCCCAGGAGCGCCGCCACCTCGAGCACCTCGAGAAGCACGGCGGCCACTAGATCCGGATCCGCCTCGCGCAGGTGAGGGTTCTATTGTGTCATTTCCGTTTCCTGATCCGATCCGGTGGTGCGATGAGATGATTTTCCGGGGATTGAACCCCGTCTGCCTGACGATTGTCGTATGGTTTATAATTTAATTATAAGGTCGCATGGACGTGGCGTGCGGTAGGTTAGATGCAAAATGTTCTGGCGGGGTCTGTGAACTTGTTTGGTGAATTGGGTGATTGTTTGTATGAATTCTGGCTGTCGGGAACAATATTGTGGGGGCAATTGTGCATTTGAATCACTTGCGTAGTGGCAATTGATTGGTCTATATGACCGCCAATAGTGGAACTGTATGAGGATCTGAATGATCTTGGTGTTCTCTGTTTCACATCCATTTCATTCTGCCACTGATGCAAATTCTCAGGACATCCTTGAGCTTTACAAAGTTTGGCCACTTATATGGCTTGCACTTTTCTGTTATAGTTCTCGAATGGCAAAGGAAACTGTTGAATGACACATTTGTTGGGGATCATTTGTGATTATAGCTCGCACTGTGTGTTGCGTTGGCTATGCATAGTTTGAATCAAGTTAGTGCAGGCCATCTTTTTGTATCACCATTTTGTTCATTTATGAAGTTGCATAGCACCATATGATACTTCCAAATAACGGCGTAAGATCTATTAGCTGTATTCACCTTTTGCGTTAGTACGTTAGGTCAATGGTTATCAGATGACATGTCAGAAAAATGGTTTAGCAAACCGGTTTAATGTTCTGGTGAACTTCAAATGTGCATATGGATTTAAGTCCTTTTGAAGGCCTTTTGCAGAGTTTGACACTTTTGAGGAATGGAGTCATTATTCATTGACATGTGAAAGTCGTTTTGCTCCCTGTGGAAGTGACAACGACTTAAAAGTAGTTAAATTCCATGATAGCTTTGACAGAACCTTTCTTATAACTAAATTGTGTAGGAACAAAAGTGTGACTTACATTCTGTAAGCTAAGAACCTAAGACCTATGTACCCATCTAAGAAGATTGCAAATATAATTATTACGTATTGATACCAGCAAAAACAGCGGAAGGCTAAACCTGATGTTGCGCTAAGTGATATCGTGTGTACTACAGCAGTTATATGTTATGCGACACTATTGAGCTGTAAACATTTGCAATATTGTCTTTGTAAACATGTGCAATATAATAATTTTTTTTTTGGCATGAGATGTCTTCTGCACCCTTCAATTGTCCTCACCACCTTTATCTATGTTGTGCAGGAGAGCTTATCTACGGTTGATTCAGGATGGTGTTCTCCATTTTTCTTCTACTGATGGGCTACCTGGAGTTGATGTCTATTTGATGGCTGGTTTATTTTGTGTCGGAAGGCAGCAACGGACTGTCTAGTCCACTGTTATGTTCCTCCGTGTCCTGTCATAAGCAACTTCAAACTGGAAGTGCATGCATTGTGATTAAAAACATTTTCAGCGAATCGAGTACAAGTTCTTCGCAGTATACTCCCATCGATTTTGTGTCGATGGTTTTGCATTCTTGTGATGCCTTTTATGGTACATAACCTTGTCTTTCAGCTTTATCCATTGGGCTGTTTTTCCATATCAGTATTTTGCTTGAATGTCTGACACTGCAACCTTTCAACTTAGAAGCGTGTATACATCGATTCATGATGTTATGTGGTCTTTATGCTCTCCCACTGTTTGGCTGCCGGCGAGAAATCGTAAAATGTAACATAGCTGATGAAGGTAGAGTGACGAGGTTCGTAGGTTTTGCACTAGGGGGCTGTTTGGTTGCTACCCTTAGCCCGATTGCCTGGCCGGAGCTTTTGCCTGCATGCTGCCTGAGGTCTGTTTGGTTGATGCCCTGAGATTTTAGCCTGAAGATTCTTGCCTGTGCAAAGCTGCCTGTGTCAGGCCTAAGGAATTGGACGCCTGAGCATGGCTACTCTCCGCTGTTTGCTGCCTGAGTCACTCCATATAAAATATTGCTTTGAATGCAGCTCAGGCCAATCATGAGGCAAACACTGCCTGGTTCAGGCGTGGTTTCAAGCTATCAACCAAACACTGCTTTGAATGAGAGATGTGCCGGATCAGTCAATTTCTGATGCAATTTCAGGTCACCTTCAGGCAGGAGAAAAACTCAGGCATGTTGCTCAGGGTTGCAACCAAACAGCCCCTAGGACTTGGAACTCACGGACATTGTGGGAATGTAGGAAAAGCATTTGCTTATGCTGGGACAAATGAAATTGTTGTGGGGGCAGAGGCACGCTTGATCGAAGATACGACGGCAGTCAAGCTTGAGTGGGGGCAATCACTGCCTAAACGATGGTGCGAGGAGCTAGTGCTGCTATGATAAAACTTGTTTGGCTCCGGTCATTTGGGTTGGAATTCATGCATTTCATTTCTGAATTCTGACCCCAACTTGATTGGATGTCACGAAATTAGATACAGAATTAATTTCTCAATTCCAGCACATGATATATGCGTCAGTGCTTGCTCCACGGTGTACAAGTGCTAAGCATGTCACATAAGCAAAGAAATGACATGGTGACATGGCATAGCAGTTAAGGAGAAGAGAGAGCACTTTGGTGACCCCCGGAAGAACCAATGCCAAGCACGTCAACCTAGACAAAACACTTAAATGAAGGAAGTTAACCAATGCATGAAAGCGTTTAGGTGCTAAATTATTAAATAAAGTGAGCTTCGCTACAACAAGTTAAGCACCTATGCACCGAGACTTGAGTTGCTAAATCATTTAATGTACTTAGCACCTCATCTAAGAGCATCTCCAATAAAAGATGTAAATTTGGAGATGTAAAATATGATATGTAAAAATTTACATCTTCAAAAAGTGCTTTTTTGTATCTTCAAAAAAAGCAACTCCAATAGATGATGCAAAATAGAGATGTAAAAGTGCAACTCCAATAGGTGACGTAAACTGGAGATGTACAAAATTAGAAACTTCAAATATTGCACTTCATTTCAAACATATAATTCAAACGAACTTAATTCAAACATAGTTCGTTCTACTGCTTCATTTTAAACATAATTAAACATAATTCTAGTTTGAAGGACTACTATTAGTTCAAACTACTACATCCATCAAACTACTACTCCAACGACTACTACTAGTTCACACTACTACAACTCGAAGATGAAACTACTCCTCGTCGGAGCTCCTGAACTGCTCCCAGAACTCGTCCTTGTCTGGGTTGCCGCACCCCTCATCCTCCTCCTCCGAGTCACCCCAGTCCGACGACTCAGACTCGACGGGGATCACCGTCGAGGGGCCGGCCTCCTCCTCCGAGTCACCCCGGTCCGACGAGTCAGACTTGACGGGGATCGCCGTCGAGGGGCCGACCTGCTCCTCCTCCTTCTTCTGCTCGACGCCGCGCTTCCACCAGAACTCCTGCACATACTCCAGATGCTCACGTGCGAACCTCGCCATTGCCGCCTCGTCGCTCTCGCCGAGACTAACGACAATGGCGGGCCTCTTCTTCGTCTTCTTCGTCGTGATCTCCTCCATGCGAATGCCCCCAGCACGAGCAACTCCACATCCACCTGGGTCTCGATCTCCGGGAAGTTGAGGTCCTTCCTCGGCGTCCCGGCACGCCACATCGCCATGTCATAGGCACGCGTGGCCTCATGGATGGTGGGGTAGGTGCCGAGCCAAAAGCGGTGGCCGGCGTCACTCAACTCCACCCCGAAGTTGCCGGAGGGCTTTGCCCTCACGCCGAAGAACCCCGTCTTGCCCTTTGGGGTCTTCCTCGGCGCCATGGCGACAGCGGGGCGGTGCGGCCGAACCGCGGTGGTCGAATTGGGCCAACGGCGGTGGCGACTGGAGGGGTGGCGGCGCTAGCGGTTGAAGGCCGTGGCAGTGGTTGTGTGGCAGGGCGGTGGTGCTTAGCCGCTGAATCGGGCGGCGATGGCGGTGTGGTGGGCGGGCGGCGGCGTGGCGAGGGCAAATGCGGCCGATTCGTGGTGGGGCGACGGTGTGGTGATGGCTGGGCGGAGGCTTGGCGGCCGGGTGATGGCTGCGGCGACGATGGACACGGCGACGGGGTTGGGCGGCACCGGCAGTGGCGGAGGAAAAGTACCTGATTCGCGGCGTGCAGCGGCGGTTGACTGCTGAGACCCGTCGGAACCGACGTCGGGGGTGGTGGAGAGGCCGGATCTGGTGTCGGGCGGCAGCGTCGCGGTTCGGTCGGCGGGCGGGGGTGGCAGCAGTGAGGCTAAGCGAGGGGAGGAAGGTGAAGTGGGCGGGGAAAAGAAGTGAAACGGCGGTTGGCGGTTGGCGCGCGACCAGCCGTTTTACATCTCCTGTAGGTGGAGATGCAAATTTGTACCGCGAGGTGTTGTAATTTTACATTTTCAGGAGGCGGAGATGTATTTTTTTTTACATCTACACCATGTGTTGGAGAGGTGTTTTTTACCCTAAAATGTAAAAGTTAGGTATTTTTGCATCTATCTTCTATTGAAGATGCCCTAAACACCCTGAAATCACCTCTCCATTGTCCGGATCAGTGGGGATAGAGACAAGGGGAGCTGGGCTGACAAGTGAACTTAATCTAACTGAGATGCCACATCAACATGCCACATAAGGGGCCTTAATAATGGACACGTCTAATTTTTATATATACTTTAAGAGTTAAATACATCACAAGTGTCTCAACATATTCGACACGGTCTAAACTTGCAAAATACAATGATGTAACATATTAGAGCGTTCAAATACATTGCCTTTGGCATGTCAATGTGGCGTTGGCTCACATGTCAACGGTTGTGCGAGGAAAGTGCTTGTTTTACAGAAAACTCACTGTATATTAAACAAATTTCAATGTTGCATCATAGGCAAGACTTACCTACACCCTTTTAGCTCGTCCCAGCTCTCCCCTGGGTCGCCCCCGCGCGGCGACCAGGGGGAACCCTAGCGCCGCCAAGCCCTCGGCTCCCTCTCCCACCTCTCCTGCCCGCCGCCGCCCGGCAAAGCCTGGTTGGCGTCGACAGCGGTGGGATCTCTCCTCCCCGCAGCGGCCGGACCTGGCGCTGGTGGCGTTCGGCGGCGCGTTGGCGACGGGGCGCGCCGGCGAGGACTCAGGGGGCGACGGCAGGAGCTGCTTCCCCCGGTGGTCCCGTGGGGGGCGTTCGGGGCGCTCCTATGATGGCCGTGGTCGATCTGTTTCAGATCTGACCGCCGGTGCCTCGGGCGGCGCGGGGATCTCGCGCGGTGCGGCCTGCCTGGCGGGCGGCACCCGCGGGTGCAGATGGGGGGCCTTCCACGGCTGCGTGGGCGGCGTGGTGGTGGCGGCGCTACGACGGCTCCTCGATGGCCGACTGGAGTTCCATGGGAGGCGTCGTCTCCGACTCGATCTACTCCGGTTCGTGCTGGCTACGGTAGCGACTACGGTCGACGCCAATACTGCCTGGATGGATCTGGCGGGTGGGCATGGATCCGGGGGAAACTCCAGGCCAGCGCGGCGGCCGCACCAAAGTCGACGCCCTCGGCGCCGATTCCCTTCCTGGAGGCTTCGGTGTGGATCATACGCCCCCATCTCTGCCATGAGCGCAGGTGAAAGCCTCTGTTCCTTTGTTTGGGCGACGATGGTACTTTGGTGTCGTGTTCCTTCCTGAAGGCGTCGGTCGAGGACTGCTCAGGATGGTGGAGTTGCTGGTAGTTCGGAGTCGACGCGAGATGGCATGTAGGTGGAGTGGTGTGGCATCAACAGTATCATCAACGGTGGGTCTCGGCGGCATGGCGCAGTGGAGACTCGGCGTCCAATGCGCGGAGATGGACTCGCGCAGGAGGAGGAAGCTGTCTGGCGTCGTGGTGGCGTCAATGGTAGCTAGACCGTGCAAGGTAGATGCAGCAGTACAACTCTGAAGATGGATTGGTGGCAAGTGGCTGCGGCGGCCTCATACCCGGCAAGCGTCCTGGTTGAGAAGCTGAAGAAATGTGTAAAGTCATCCGTGATAATCTCAAAGCCGCGCAATCGCGTCAGAAGAGCTACTATGATAGTAAGCATCGTGATTTGGCTTTCGAGATCGGAGACCATGTCTACCTCCGCGTCTCTCCAATGAAAGGCACTCGTCGCTTCGGTATCAAAGGGAAGCTTGCCCCTAGATACGTGGGTCCTTTCAAGATCATTGGCAAAAGAGACGACCTCGCCTAGCAACTTGAGCTTCCTTCCAACTTCGCGAACGTGCACGATGTGTTCCACGTGTCACAGCTCCGCAAGTGCTTCAAGACGCCTGAGCGCACTATCAACTTCGAAGAGATTGACCTCCAAGAAGATTTGTCTTATCATGAGCACCCCGTTGCTATTCTTGAAGAAACTGAGCGCAAGACTCGCAACAAGTCCATCAAATTCCTGAAGGTGAAGTGGTCGCACCATTCCGACCGGGAAGCCACCTGGGAACGCGAGGACCATCTCCGTTCCGAATATCCGGAGTTCTTTCAGTCCTAGATCTCGGGATGAGATCCTCTCGTAGTGGTGGAGTGTTGTAACACCCCGCATGTAACTTGCCATATTTGTAACTCCGACTCTTGCCATTTCCGGCTATGTGTTATGTTATTCCCTCCGTTGTCGGGTTTTGTCTTTCGTTTTGCATTTTGTCATGTCATGCATTTTCATATCATGTCATCATGTGCTTTACATTCGCATACGTGTTCGTCTCATGCATCCGAGCATTTTCCCCGTTGTCCGTTTTCCAATCCGGCGCTCCTATCTCCTCCGCTGCACCCCTCTTGTTTTCTTTCGTGTGCGGGTGTCAAACTTTTTCAGAATGGACCGAGGCTTGTCAAGAGGCCTTAATATACCACCCGGAGACTACCGGTCAAGTTTCGTTCCATTCGGAGGTCGTTTGGTACTCCAACGGTTAACCGGGCATCCGCAAAGTCCATTTGAGTGTCCAGCAAAACCCCCATCTAAAACCAGCCCAAAACCCACCAAACTCTCTTCCATGCTCTAGGTCGTTCGATCACGATCGTGTGGGCGAAAACCGCACCTCATTTGGAGTCTCCTAGCTCCCTCTACCTATAAAACTCCATCTCCCCCGAAAAACGGAATCGCAGATGAAACCCTAAAAACTCCCTCCGCGCCGCGCCGGACGCGTCCGCTCCGGCCGGACAATGTCCGCCGCGCCGCCCGGCGAAT
>NC_057811.1:135436854-135508617 GCF_018294505.1 Triticum aestivum | reverse complement strand
GCGTCTCCCGCGGGTCGCCTCCGGCGCCGCCCGCACCGGCCACCGGCCCGCCGCCGCTGCCGCTCCTCTCCCCCCGGCGCCTTCCTCTTCCTCCGGCCGCTCGGCCCCTCGTCTCTTCCGTCGCCGAGCCCGAGCTCGAGGAGCCGGCCAGATCCGATCGAAAACCACTGTAGGTTGACTTTTCTCGCGACCCTCTAATTCCTCCAAGTCCTCAGAAATCTTCAGCAAGTGTCCTTGTTCGTATAGCTATAACTCCGTGCATGTAGCTCCGATTCACGTGTGTAATATGTCAAATTGTTCGTCTCGTGATGCTCTTCATTTTGTTCAATTGCATCAAGTTCATTAGAGGTCATATTGATGCCCAAATCTCTGTTGGAAGAGGGCTAGTTGCTGTTAATCTCTGGTTCTTATCAGAACTTGGAGATTTGTCATTTTTGTATCATTTAATATGTGCATCTTTTTGGCATGAGCTCTACATGTGTTTTGAAGTATGCCATGCCATCGTTCCAGTGATATAGTCCATGTATTTTTGTGATCCCTGTGGTGACTAGCACAAGCATGCAAAGTAGGCCCCGTAATATTTCTGATTTCAGGGACTTGGTGTTTTCTCTAAGTCCTTGTCTGCTGTAATTTTCTTGCCATGTAAAATTGATGCTACAGAGAGATCCATGCATATTTTGGAGATGTTCAGTAAGGATGTTTTGTAGCTATAGTTGTAATTGACCCATTCCTGCAATTGTTTGCAATTATGGAGTGCCATAGCATGACAAAATCTTGCTCTACTTTTACTATAAAATATTTCTGGCAGATTCTTAACATGATATTCATTTTTGCCAAGCTTGTTGTAGTTGATCCATACATGCTATGCAATTGTTCTTGACATGGATAGCTTCATAAGCATGCCATCTTGCTGTAGGTATACTTGGTTTGTAATTCATGGCTCTGTAGTGAGTGCATCAAGCTCACAAAGAGGCCTACATATTAATATTTCTGCCATGCTCTGTTTTCTGCCAAGTCTGAAACCTGATAACGAAACTTGCTATGTTTACGTGCTTGCCATCATATCTTCTGGTCCTTTTTGGCTTATGGTCAGTAAGGGACTTTTGTCATGTGCATTTATTACAACACTGCCATGCCTTGTTTTGCTATGTTAAGTTCCTGTAGCATGTTGATTTCGTGCTCTGAACATTGCTACCTGATGCTGATTTCTGCCATGTCCAGTTTTTCGCTAAGTCTGTGAACCTGTAATCTTTTGCACTTTTGCCATGCTTGTTTGAGCTTGCTATGTTGTGAACTAGCCATAGCTTATTGTTCATCTTTTGTCAAGCATCTCCTGTAGATTACTGCCATGTACTTTGTTGCTATGTTGGGGTGCTGTAGCATTGTTGCTTGTTGCATTTTAAGTGCTATCTTGCTGTTTATCGCAGATTAGTGTCATTCTTGTTTTGCTTGCCATTTGCAAACCGTGCATTCGTTTCCGGTGATCTTTATATCGATTTCGACCGAAATCATCTCATCTTTCCAGTGGCATGCTTGGTTTGCCAAGTTACTGCCATGTTCATCATTTCCCTTCCGGAGCACGCATATGCATCGCATATCATATCTTGCATATCATACATGTTTTGCATCATGTTGCTTGTGCATTTCTCGTTGTTGATTGTGGTTCCGTTTGTTTGTGTTCTTGTCTTGGATAGAGCCGGGAGACGAGTTCGTGAACGAGGAACCTGTCGAGTACGCTTACGAGGATCAAGCTTTCGACAACTCTGAGAATCTTGCAGGCAAGATGACCACCCCTCGAAATCACTTCTATCTTTGCTATGCTAGTTGTTCGCTCTATTGCCATGCTCCGCTACCTATCACTTGCTATATCATGTCTCCCATGTTAGCCCTGTCAGCTCTAACCATCCTTTCCTGGCAAACCGTTGTTTGGCTACGTTACCGCTTTTGCTCAGCCCCTCTTATAGCGTTGCTAGTTGCAGGTGAAGTTGAAGTTTGTTCCATGTCGGAACATGAATATGTTGGGATATCACAATATCTCTTATTTAATTAAGGCATCTATATATTTGGTAAAGGGTGGAAGGCTCGGCCTTATGCCTGGTGTTTTGTTCCACTCTTGCCGCCCTAGTTACTGTTATATCGGGATTATGTTCCTTGAGTTTGCGTTCCTTACACGGTCGGGTGATTTATGGGACCCCCTTGACAGTTCGCCTTGAATAAAACTCCTCCAGCAAGGCCCAACTTTGGTTTTACCATTTGCCGCCTAAGCCTTTTCCCCCGGGTTTTCGCGAGCCCGAGGGTCATCTTTATTTTAAACCCCCGGGCCAGTGCTCCTCTGAGTATTGGTCCAAACTGTCAGTCGCCGGTGGCCACCAGGGGCAACTCTGGGCTGGCCTATCGGAAGCTTGGACAATCCGGTGTGCCCTGAGAACGAGATATGTGCAGCTCCTATCGGGATTTGTCGGCACATTCGGGCGGCTTTGCTGGTCTTGTTTTACCATTGTCGAGATGTCTTGTAAACCGGGATTCCGAGACTGATCGGGTCTTTCCGGGAGAAGGTTTATCCTTCGTTGACCGTGAGAGCTTATGATGGGCTAAGTTGGGACACCCCTGCAGGGTATTATCTTTCGAAAGCCGTGCCCGCGGTTATGAGGCAGATGGGAATTTGTTAATGTCCGGTTGTAGATAACTTGTCACTTGACCCAATTAAAAATACATCAACTGCGTGTGTAGCCGTGATGGTCTCTTCTCGGCGAAGTCCGGGAAGTGAACACGGTCTGAGTTATGTATGACGTAAGTAGGTGTTTAGGATCACTTCTTGGTCATTGCTAGATGACGTCCGTTCCTTTGCTTCTCTTCTCGCTCTCTTTTGCGTAAGTTAGCCACCATATATGCTTTTGCCGCTGCAGCTCCACCTTTTTGCGCCATCCTTTCCTACAAGCTTAAATAGTCTTGATCTCGCGGGTGTGAGATTGCTGAGTCCCCGTGACTCACAGATTCTATCAAAACAGTTGCAGGTGCCGACGATGCCAGTGCAGATGATGGCGTCGATCTCAAGTGGGAGTTTGACGAGGAACGTGGTCGTTACTATGTGCCTTTTCCTGATGATCAGTAGTGGAGCCCAGTTGGGACGATCGGGGATCTAGCATTTGGGGTTGTCTTATTTTCATCTGGATTTGACCGTAGTCGGTCTATATATTTGTATTTTGGATGATGTATGATATTTATTTATGTATTGTGTGAAGTGGCGATTGTAAGCCAACTCTTTATCCCATTCTTGTTCATTACATGGGATTGTGTGAAGATGACCCTTCTTGCGACAAAATCACTATGCGGTTATGTCTCTAAGTCGTGCCTCGACACGTGGGAGATATAGCCGCATTGTGGGCGTTACACCGGGGGTCATCCTCCTTTTCTAAAAAAAATATTAAACAAATTTCACAAAAGCCCCTGTCATTTTATTTAAATATGCCCAACTGCATTAATCTCACCTGTTAGATCTGTGGTCGCCATGTTGGGGCGCTGCGGACGAAGGGGAGCGCCGAGAGAAGGACGGGGGACTCTGGAAGAAGCAGCAGGCAGAGGCGGCCTTGTCGTGTCCCCGACGGAGGACTGTGAGGTAGGGCACGACGCACCCCGGAGGAGTCTAGGAAGAGGCGGACGCGACCTCGACAGCGACGCGGGTTGTTGGCGCAGCGGTGCGGGTTGCGTGAGTGGAAGTCGGGGAAGGGGAAGTGCGAGCCGTTCCACGCGGTCTGCTCAATTTGGAGGTACTGCTCGATTCTGCATAAAGAGGGAACATGCGGTTCTCTGGAATCGGTGGGTTCCGGTTCCCTCGACAATCCAAACATGAGAATGGGCTTCGGAGACGGAATCGACCCATTACATTCTAATCGATGACAGGAACCAAACACACCTTAATAAGACACAAAGGGCTGGGATGAAATCGTAATAAGATAGAAAAAACGGCACGCTGACAGGTTCAAACGCAGTAAATGGGCGCACAGTGTGCACCCATGTGCTGACCACTACGTCAAGAATAGTAGTCTGTGCAATATGGAGAGACACACCTATTTATAATAAGGGTACCAGGAGAAATAATAAAGACAAATAAAAAAAGTTCACTTGCCGGAAACTGAAAAAAATATTAAGAAATTCATACTTCTGAAAAAAAGATCTATTCAACATATTACCTGCCATAAAATTAAAGAAAGCATTAGTGCATTTGAAAAAAACATTCAACTTTTTTTTGAAAAATTCTCACGTGTATTAAGAAATTGTAAACATTTTTTTGAAAAATGTTCGTCATGCATTCAAAAAAATTACAAGATCTATTTATAAACTTTCAACATGCAAAATTTATTGTGTAGAATTATTCTTACATTTCTACAAACATGTTTAACATGTTTTAACACTTCTACAGAATTTACTGTTTTTACACAATGAGTTTTAATACGCGTTGAATAGTTTTAAAAATACAACATTGTTGATTTTTAATAACTATGTATTCTAAAAGTACAATGAAGATACACAATAATTGTGTGTGCTTGTGAAGATACAAGAATTTACAATATTTTTATAATATACGTTGAACTATTTAAATCCACATAAATTTTTGAAAGAGTCCATGTTTACCTCTTCGAACTACACAATAATAAAAATAGAATGAAGATTTAAATAGTTATTACCGCACATTGATAATTACTGTATTTTTATATGGGAAAAATTGCATATAATAAAAACTAAACAGTAACCTGAAGAAGAAAGAAAGAATGGAAATTGCAGAGTGATAGTTAGACTATATAAGTTTGTAGTTAACCACTGTAAATTAAGTACTATTTGTCTGTGGTGGCTAGCGTGCGTTCTATTTTCCTGTAGGTCGCAGGCTCGAAATCCTTTCAACAATACGAAGTTTATGTTTTTTTTTTGAAACGAGGCAAAAGACTTGCCATTTTCATTGATTAAGAAGAAGAGAATTACCCGGTTAATTGACGGAAAACCGGGCTAAAACCGATACATCACAACCCACATGACATGGGCACCACCGGTCAACCTGGCCACCGACATGGAACACGCCACGACGGCACATGCCAACAGATGGCCACACGTGCAAGCAACCGACAGCTCCGCTTTGACGACGAGCAACACAAGGGAAATAAGCAGGACTTGCGCCGACCATGCCCACCGCAAACGGCCACCGAATGTTTGTCATCGTCACAACTGGACTCGCTCCAACGCAGCTCCGACTTCAAAGCAACCCAGCAACCACGGAAGAGCACCTCGGACACGACGGGATGAACCGACTACCGAAGACCACGCCGTGACCCAAGCTCCTCTCAACGCCAACATCGTTGCCAAACAAAAACCAGTGCCCCGCCTCAGCCTCAGCAAACCAAGCGGCGAAGATGCCGCCATCGACGGCGAAGATGCCATCATCCTCCAGACTCTCAGTCGTAGCTGGCTCCGAGACGATGCCCCCAAGGAGGAGAAAGACGCGAAGACGCCTCCATCGCCCGATCCAACGGTCTAAGGTTTCCCTCCGGAGCCCAAGCCGTGGGGAGAAGGTGGAGCACCTCCACGACGACGCTTCCAAGAAAGAATGCGGCAACCGCGGGCGCCGCCGTCGCCGGCTCCCGCGAAGACCGGAGCAAGGATTTCTCCCGGAGATGTGCCGACCCGCCACCACCGACCGCCGCCCACGAACCACCACCCCTGCCGAGGCCGACTCCAATCTAGCCACGGGACCCCTCGATCCGCCGCGTCCAGAAGCGCTCCGCCCCCTGGCCGAAGCCGCCACCACCTAACCCGGGGCTGCCGCCTCGGCAACCACAGCCCACCACCGCCGACGACATCACCACCAAAGGAGCCTGACCAGGCCCATTGGTCCGGAGCCCACATCACCAGATCCAGAGGCAAGGGAGGGCCTGACCAGATCGGAGACCTCGCTCCGGGCCTCGCTGCGATATGGCCGGCAGGCAGAGACGCCGCCGGGAAGCCGCAGCCTCGCGCGACGCACAGACCTCCGCCGTCAGATGTGGCCGGAGTCACATCGAAGGATGGGGAGGGGAGCACCGCGGTCGCTGGGCTCCAACCACACCGCAAGGCACGACCACGTCCACGCCGCCGCAGAAGCCGCGCGCCGCACCGCCAGCTCGAGCCACCACCACGGAAGCCGCAGTTGCAGAGGCTCCAGATCCGCCACCGCCTCCTACCGCCGACGGACGAGAGGAAGAGGAAGGGGAAGACCCCGCCGCCGCCGTCCGCCGCCCGGGCTTAGCCCGGCAACCTCCTCCGGCGACGGCGAGGGGAGGGGGGCGAGGGGCCGGCCCGGCGGCGCGGACGAGGGCTCCGCCCGAGTCGCCAGAGAGGCGACGCGGGGGACGAGATGCGTTTTATGGTGCCACTGTTATCCAGCTTTGTTTTTTCCTGTTATTAACATGCAAGCATTTAATTAGAGAGCAAGGACTTTTCTGTGACATTTAATTAAATCTCAGGGGTTTCTGCAAAAAAACACATGCATTTGACCCAGCATAGGCGACGCTCACACCCACTGACATGCAGGCCAACC
This sequence comes from Triticum aestivum, assembly GCF_018294505.1. Classification (NCBI taxonomy): domain Eukaryota; kingdom Viridiplantae; phylum Streptophyta; class Magnoliopsida; order Poales; family Poaceae; genus Triticum; species Triticum aestivum. The sequence continues at coordinate 135,502,052 of NC_057811.1, read as the reverse complement.
GTCAGCTGTCACGCCACTCGGACAACACATGGCGGAAAACATCCAGGCCAACCGCCAGCTTTCACGCCACTCGGACAACACATGGCGGCAAACATGCAGGCCAACCGCCAGCTGTCATGCCACTCGGACAACACATGGCGGCAAACGGGCAAGGCACCATATATGCACCGTGTGACAAGTTATAGCACCATATTGACCGCGATAAGTTATAGCACCATATTTGCGTATTTTGTAAGTTTAGGCAATAAATTGACCGCAACAAATTATAGCACAACATTTACGTATTTTGCAAGTTTAGGCAATGTATTTTGCAAGTTTAGGCAATTAACTGACCGCAACAGACAAGTTAAGGCGGTATTTAACTCATACTTTAACATTCGTAGAAGTATTTTTGGGGTCCAGGAGCATATGACCCGTAGAGCCGAATTGAATATCAGATGTTTAGAGATGCCAAAATACAGCTTCAGAGTCAAAGGAGTCGCAGGAACACGCTGCCTTCTTTAGATGGTCCGTAAAAATTGATGCACAGTTTACAAGCAAAGGTTGAACGAACTATTTGTTTGGTTATAATCGTACAACGGGTTCACATGACCAGGCACTACAACAAAATGTTAAACAACAGGATGAATAAACAGTTACAGCTCGATTCTGATATACAAGGCTGTCTTCGTGACCATTCTCACCACCCATATTTTGCTTGAGTCTCCGCTTTCGTGAGGAAGCCCTTGGCACGCCTCTCGGAAAGCTCCATCTCCTTCTGCTTCAGGTCGTAGAAGAGAGAACCAATCTGATGCTTTCTCTTCTGCAGCTTGGAGGGCTTTCCCTTCCCCGAAGGGGCAGCCTACACACGAGATAGAACAAATCTTGGGTCAGGATAATACGCACATTCGAGCATCGAGTAATGTCGAAGAGAGCAGCGATGTTCATTCAGTAAAAGTAGCCTACTCTAAATTGATGTCAAAAGCAGAAGTTTGGATGATGAACAGCAGCAACAAGACAGGGACATGTGAAAATGGCTGAATGGCTGATGGTTTTGATACCAGGGAGAAATAGTAATTCACAGCTACAATTTTCAAACAATACATGGAAAACTATATATTCAAGACATGCTTCTAAGTTCTGATTGCGATATGATGAGATCTTCTAATGCACCCTGGGTTATACAGTCCTATACGCCCATATATCAATTATCATCAACCTATATTATCAAAAAGGTCTACATTTGGTAGGATCATCAGATATTAACAAGACCATATTTTGATACTAGCCATCCTTCTATTTTTCATCATTGATTTTTAGTTTGTGATTTCAAAGTTCTACTATCCTAGCATATCCCTTTCATAGACATGGACTGTGAAGACGTAACCCAAGATCACCATTACACCCTACCACATAAGGTCCTGGATTAGGGTGACCTAACACAAGAAAAACAGAACTCTAGCTTGTCTGTATTTCAAATGTATGTAGAGGTCTTCAATTAGAGGGAGTATCCAATACCCAGTTACCCACAACATCAAGAACAACCTCGTCACATCATCACCTTATTCTTTTATTCATGCCTACAAAGTAATATTTTAGTTTAATCAACTGAACGCTGTGTGAATCTTGTCTGATTACAAACAGAACCTGCTCTAATCTGGTCAATTCCATGTAGTGCGATTTTGCTCAGTAAAGCTGATCGTTTGATCTAACAAACTGTACTTTAATATAACCAAAACTAAAGCAAGTTTGTCTTGGCTCACAAGCCCCATCTGGTATAGGCAATCAGCAAACCCATTAAGAGGGTACATACTCAATAAAAAATAATAGTTACTCCCTCCGTTCACTATTATAAGATATTCTGACTTTTTTTATAAATCGGATGTATGACATGTTTTAGTGTGTTTGTTCACACATTTCATCCGTATGTAGTCCATATTGAAAGATCCAAAACATCTTATGAACGGAGGAGTACATTGTAACAACAACTACTCCCTCTGTAAAGAAATACAAGAGCGTTTAGATCACTACTTTAGTGATCTAAACACTCTTATATTTCTTTACGGAGGGAGTACTTCGTTTGGTCACAATTTTCTGACACATCAGAAAAGGGTACAGTCAAATAGTTAGATAGTTCAGATAAATTTATATGACTACATTACAAGTAAAATAAATCTTCTGCAAAATGTCATAATATATTGTGACAACTGAAGTTCAAAGAACTATTCAAACGGAGTAATAGCTTCGATAGTTCTTTAATGAATAGAATGGTAACTTTTTCATTAATTTTATTTTAAGCATACAGAAGCATGGTTTAAACCATAAGGCAGATTAGCTAGTATACTTATCGTTAAGTTTAAGGAAATATGAATTGGCAAATCATATGGTTCCTTTTGTAACAAAACATAATTATATAGTTAAATGCTCCAGTGATGATCTGATGACATTGACAACACCCTTGAAAGCATTGCTAGCATAATTACAGCTTGGAGAAGTTATCAGTGGTGACTCTTCACTTGTTAGGTACAGTACTTGCTTTGTTTGCCTTATTGGTGATGATTTGCAAATTTAAAACTAAAACTGTGACAAGCACAAACCTATTACCAAGAATAATTGCTGGGGACTGGTATCAGGGCCTAAATTGCATGGACAATGCTGCATGCATACTACAGTAGCCGTGTATCACTTGACAAAATAAAAATACAATTATCTAACATTGACTAGATAGTAGTAATGGTGGTGGCTATATAAGGTGAAAGAAAACCAAAGAAAGTACAGTGAACTGAGCACAATAACAATGTAGCAAGAGCTAAGCAAAAGTGATGCCAAGTTATCAAGGAATGATTTGTCTGTACCTGGTAACTAGGACCAAAGGCCATCCCCGTGAGCTTGGATTTGTCCTCCCTCGGACGGTTCTTGACCAGTTCTGCCTGATTCACCTCTATAATCTCCATAGGCATATCCCTCCTACCTCTCTTCACTCCAATCCTGCCCAATTCTGGTGGCAGTGCCGGCTCCCGCATTGGTGGCGCTGCCATTGCCACTGCCTCAGCACTGTAACCTCCAGTATATTCCCCTCCACATGGAGGCGCTGTCGAATGCTCGTATCCGCCACTGTGCTCCCCGTCATATCCATTACCGTACCCACCACCTTGCTCCACTCCATATGCTGCATACTGTGGTTCAGCCCCATAATTCAAATTGCTATTCGGATCCAAACCATAATATGCATAATAGTTTGGATCCCATGCATAACCTTCGTACCCATTAGCGTTTCCAACTCCAGCATCATAACCCTGGTGTTGGACGTCTCCAGCTCCAGCACCAAGATCCTGTTGTTCTTGCTCCTGCTCCGGAGCAGGCATGCCGTCCTCATCGCTGCTTTCCTCAGGATCGTCCTCGTCCGCAGGGCCAGTATCAGACCTTTCTGGCGCTCCTCTGTTGACAGCCGAGCTAGAGGGGCCAGCAGCACCAAGATTTGACCTCTCCGGCCCGGCGGTGTCTACGGCCGACCTCCTGGCCGCGCCGGATCCGAACCCAAGCGAGTGCCTGGGCGCCGGGAGGAACGAAGACACCGGCCCCGATCCAGCAGACAGGGGCGGGGGCGGGGGCGCCTCGCTGGCGCTGGGACGGCGCTTCTCGGCATCATCCTCCTCGTCCGAGCTGACTCCGGTGGTCTGGCGGATCGGCGGCGGGCGGAACTGGACGACGCGCTTAGGGTTTCCGGAGGAAGCGGAGGATTTGGGAGGCGGGATGGAGGAGAAGGTCGCGGCGGATTTCGGCGCCGGGAGCGATGAGAAGATAGGCGCCGACTTGGGTTGCGGGAGCGCGGAGAAGATGCCGCCGGCGGGCTTTCCGCTGGCCTCGCCACGGCGGGTCGCGGGAGCGGGTGAGGGGATGCTCTCGTCGGCGTCTTCGTCGGAAGAGGCGTAGGTGGCAAGAAGCGAGTCCATGTTTTCGGCACGGTCGGCGGGGGCAGGGGGCAGGCGGCGGCGGCGTCGGCTTTGGGGTTTGTTTCGAGTTGGAGTTGGAGTCGTCGACGGTGAGCGGAGGCGGTGGTCGCCTGGTCGGGAAGGTACGGAAGTGGGGCGTTTTCCTGGGCTTCGGCGGGGTACTTTGTATCTAACGGGCTGAGCTTCACATGTCGTAGGCTCTTAGAGTTTTTTTTTAGTAATTGTCTCCTCCTTTGCCTAAAAAAGTAATTATCTCCTCCTTTATTCATTTATTAGAATTGTTACATCCGTTACAATCATGAAAACCACCCCCTCCGGGGTAATCCGGTCCAGTACTTACTCGGATATAAGCTTTCAGGATCTCGCTCGAGTTGAGCGCATCCTTCACACTAAAATTAATCAGTTCGGCCTAAATCATGGCTTCCTTACTTGCGCCCACCTCATCCTCTGGAGTTCTGGCCAACGAAAATAAGGCAAACGAAGGAGCTGGAGGTGGTACATGTTGAGGCGCCATCATCGCTAATGTACTCGGACCAGCTTATACAATTTCAATTGGTGCTTGAACACTTGCACCCGATTGAACTTCTAGAATTTTTTGCACTAAGTCATGATATACTTTCTTTGACACCGGACTTCACCTTCGATTAGGCAGGTCGGCGTCCGTTTGTGTACGCTCCTCGTGCTCCCCAGCGTCTTCCATGGGAGTTACTTCTTCAGTCACTACGAATAATGTAAAACAACAATTCATCAGTATTTGCTTTATCGTTCACTCGATTACACAACATACAAAATACCTTTCGAAGTTTCAACATCAACATCACGTCGTCTTTTGCCTTTGCTCGGGGTCTGCTAGGTAGCTTGGCTGTTGTGACTTGTTGAAGTGGCAGCCCTACTTCAAAAAAGGCTCCAAGATGGTTAGAATGTCAAAATACTCAAAGCAAAATACCACTACTTATACTCACATGGAGACAACCGGCACCACTTTCTTCATCCCGGGCAAGTTGGCAGCTTTACTAGGCTCATGAGTAATGTTCTTGGCATTTTGACCACCTTTGGAGATGGAACTGCTGGCTCAATCGAAGCCGCTCGAGCTCATTTAACCCCTGAGTAGCGGGTGCTATTTTGCTCGGATCGTGTACCGTTTTAGTCCTACCTTCTCGGACAGTGTAGGTCGAGGGAGAAGACTCCGCCTCATACTCAGATTCACCTTCACCGTCATTGTCACCGTGCTTATCGTCAAACTCTTGGCTTTCTACTTCATTGTCGCTCTCGGATTATGGCCAGCACTGCTCTCAGACTTCTCGTCAACAGGCTCGTGGTTAACTTCTGGAATTATGGAATATAAACTCTTGAATTTTCCGACACCTCAATCGAATGACAAATTGTGTTAAACAAAACCAATCAAAGGACCAAGTGGAATCACTGAATACAAAATCACAACACAAATAAAGAAATTCACCTATGCTGGAGGGTCCTCGGAATCATAAGGAGACACACTCCCTTTTGCTCGGATCTCATCTCGTTCCATGGTGATACGCATCAGTCGGGTTTCGATCTCCTCTACGGTGATCGACCTCTTGCTCACACAGGTCGGATTCTACAACCGTTGTACATTTACATTGGCCTTTCTCTTGCGTGAAGCGGCTGGATACAATGACTGTTGAAGGCCTATAATATATCAATTCCTTCCAACCCCCCTTTTTTCCTTCCGACCAAGATGGGAATCAAAATGTCTACTTCATTTTTGCTCAGCCTTAGTAACTATCAAGTTGTTCGGACTAGGAGCCGCAACTCTGTCTGAGGAGAAAGGTGGAAGACACATGGTGCTCCCAAGCGTCGGGACGTCCTTGCAATAAAACTAAGTCCCCTGCCACCTTTTTTATGGTTTCTGGAAACTTAATCACGGGATAAGTGCCCGTTCGCCTAACCTGGACTCCTGAACCACCGCACAACTAGACAACATTTGTCTTGGAAACGCTCAAAGGCGCCTTCTTGATGTTTTGTGTGCTTGAAGCAGGAATCATGTGCCTCTGCTTCCTCCATCATGCGCAAGAACAAGGGTTTGCGCATACGGAAGCGTCGACGAAACCCTGTATCAGAGAATGTTGGTATGTATTGAAAGTAGTCCTTGTACAGTAGCCGTGCTCCAGCGGTCCTATCCGGTTCAAAACACTTCTCCCTTTGATCGAACCCTTGAAGTACAGAATGTGCTCCACCTGATGGAAATATGCCCTGGAGGCAATAATAAAGTTATTATTATTATATTTCCTTATTCATGATAAAGGTTTATTATTCATGCTAGAATTGTATTGACCAGAAAATTAAATACATGTGTGAATACATAAACAAATACCGTGTCCCTAGTGAGCCTCTACTAGACTAGCTCGTTGATCAAAAGATGGTTAAGGTTAACTAACCATAGACATGTGATGTCACTTGATAACGGGATCACATCATTAGGGCAATGATGTTATAGACAAGACCCAACCGTTAGCATAGCATATGATCGTTCAGTTTATTGCTACTACTTTCTTAATGTCAAATACATGTTTCTTCGACCATGAGATCATGAAACTCCCCGACTCCGGAGGAATACCTTGTGTGCTATCAAACGTCACAACGTAACTGGGTGATCATAAAGATGCTCTACAGATATCTCCGAAGTGTCTGTTGAGTTGGCATGGATCGAGATTGGGATTTGTCACGTGTATCGGAGAGGTATCTCTGGGCCCTCTCGGTAATACATCATCACAAGAAGCTTGCAAGCAAAGTGACTAAGGAGTTAGTTACGAGATGATGTATTACGAAACGAGTAAAGAGACTTGCCAGTAACGAGATTGAACTAGGTATAAATATACTGTCGATCGAATCTCGGGCAAGTAACATACCGACAGACAAAGGGAATTACATATGTTGTCATAAAGGTTCAAGCGATAGAAGATCTGAAGGAAATATGCCCTAGAGGCAATAATAAAGTTGTTATTTATATTTCCTTATATCATGATAAATGTTTATTATTCATGCTAGAATTCTATTAACCAGAAACTTAGTACATGTGTGAATACATAGACAAACATAGTGTCCTTAGTATGCCTCTACTTGACTAGCTCGTTAATCAAAGATGGTTAAGTTTCGTAACCATAGACATGTGTTGTCATTTGATGAACGGGATCACATCATTAGAGAATGATGTGATGGACAACACCCATCCGTTAGCTTAGCATAATGATCGTTTAGTTTTATTGCTATTGCTTTCTTCATGACTTATACATATTCCTCTGACTATGAGATTATGCAACTCCCGAATACTGGAGGAACACTTTGTGTGCTATCAAATGTCACATCGTAACTGGGTGATTATAAAGATGCTCTACAGGTGTCTCCGATGGTGTTTGTTGAGTTGGTATAGATCGAGATTAGGATTTGTCACTCCGGGTATCGGAGAGGTATCTCTGGGCCCTCTCGGTAATGCACATCACTATAAGCCTTGCAAGCAATGTGACTAATGAGTTAGTTGCGGGATGATGCATTACAGAATGAGTAAAGAGACTTGGCGGTAACGATATTGAACTAGGTATGATGATACCGACGATCGAATCTCGGGCAAGTAACATACCGATAACAAAGGGAATAACGTATGTTGTTATGCGGTTTGACCGATAAAGATCTTCGTAGAATATGTAGGAGCCAATATGAGCATCCAGGTTCCGCTATTGGTTATTGACCGGAGATGTGTCTCGGTCATGTCTACATAGTTCTCGAACCCGTAGGGTCCGCACGCTTAACTTTCGATGACGATTTGTATTATGAGTTATGTGATTTGATGACCAAAGTTTGTTCAGAGTCCCGGATGAGATCACGGACATGACGAGGAGTCTCGAAATGGTCGAGACATAAAGAATGATATATTGTAATATGTTATTCGGACACCGGATGAGTTCCGAGAGTGCCGGAGGGTTATCGGAACCCCCCGGGGGAACTAATGGGCCTTCATGGGCCTTAGTGGAGAGAGAAGGGCGACAAGGGGCTGGGCGCCCACCTTTCCCTTTCCCTCCCCCTCTCCCTTCCTTCTTCGCCCTTCCACCAAGTGGAATCCTACTAGGACTTGGAGTCCTAGTAGGACTCCTTCCTCTTGGCGCGCCCTACAGGGGCCGGCCGGCCTCCCCCTCTCCTCCTTTATATGCGGGGGTAGGGGGCACCCTAGAACACACAACAGACAATCTCTTAGCCGTGTGCGGTGCCCCCCTTTACAGTTTAACACCTCGGTCATATTGTCGTAGTGCTTAGGCGAAGCCCTGCGCCAGTAACTGATGTCTACTACGCAACTTTATTCTTGTAGACACGTGTTGGGCCTCCAAGCGCAAAGTTTTGTAGGACAGTAGCAATTTTCCCCCAAGTGGATGACCTAAGGTTTATCAATCCGTGAGAGGTGTAGGATGAAGATGGTCTCTCTCAAACGACCCTGCAACCAAATACAAGAAATCTCTTGTGTCCCCAACACACCCAATACAATGGCAAATTGTATAGGTGCACTAGTTCGGCGAAGAGATGGTGATAAAAGTGTAATATGGATGGTAGAAATATATTTTTATAATCTGAATAAATAAAAACAGCAATGTAGAAAATAGTAAATGGGCACAAAAACGGTATTGCAATGCTTAAAAACAAGGCCTAGGGTCCGTACTTTCACTAGTGCAACCTCTCAACAATGCTAACATAGTTGGATCATATGATTATCCTTCAAAGTGCAACGAAGAATCACTCCCGAGTTCCTATTAGCGGAGAACAAAAGATATGAATTGTTTGCAGGGTACGAAACATCCTCAAAGCTATTCTTTCTGTTCGATCTATTCAAGAGTTCGTACTAGAATAACACCAAAGCAAATTCATATTCATAATACTCAATCCACACAAAGAACTACAAGGAGACCCCAAAGTTTCTATCAGAGAAAACATAATAAAAACATGCATCAACCCCTATGCAAAGATTACCCCAATATCACCGCGGGAATCCGCAAGTTGAGTGCCATAACATATATCAAGTGAATCAATAAGATACCCCAATGTCACCTCAAGTATTCATACCGCAAGACATACATCATGTGTTCTCAAATCTGAACATTCAATCCGACATGACAATACTTCAAAGGGTAAAGATTCAATTCATCACAACAAGAGTATAGAGGGGAGAAACATCATATGATCCATCTATATTAACAAATCCCATGATATAGATCACGAGAGAGAGAGATTTAACACATAGCTACTGGTACAAACCCTCAGCCCCAAGGGTGGACTACTCCCTCCTCATCGTGGTGGCTGCCAGGATGATGAAGATGGCCACCGGAGATGATTCCCCCTCCGGCAGGGTGCCGAAACAGGTCTAGATTGGTTTTCGGTGGCTACAGAGCCTTGCAGCGGTGGAACTTCTGATCTAGGTTAACCCCGAAGGGTTTCAGAATATTTGGGAATTTATAGTGCAAAGAAGGGGTGCGAGAGGCCACCGAGGTGGACACAACCCACCTGGGCGCGCCAGGGGGCCTGGCGCGCCCTGGTGGGTTGTGCCCCCCTCGGGGCACCCCCAGGTGCTGCTCTGGCCCATCGGGAGTCTTCTGGCCCATAAAAAATCCACAAAAAGTTTCGCGGTGTTTGGACTCCGTTTGATATTGATTTTCTGCGATGTAAAAAACATGCAAAAAACAACAACTGGCACTTGGCACTATGTCAATAGGTTAGTCCAAAAAATGATATAAAATGACTATAAAATGATTATAAAACATCTAAGAATGATAATATATTGGCATGAATAGTTCATAAATTATAGATACGTTGGAGACGTATCAGCATCCCCAAGCTTAATTCCTACTCGTCCTCGAGTAGGTAAATGATAAATGAAATAATTTATGAAGTGTGAATGCTAGCAAAGTGCACAAATTTGATCAAAGATAATTTCAATCACTTTTCCTAGCATCATAACAGCAATTCTTTCTTATAAAACTTCTCATGTTATAGTGGCAACCAAATCACATGTTAAGGTTCAAACAATGAATTCTTTTGAAACCCAACAGCCTATGTTCTCAGTCACCAAGCAATTGCAATTCAACTTATTCAACGGAGTTTAAGTAAGAGCTCTACATACTCAACCATCATATAGTCTTCTCTGATTGCTAACACTCACCTTGTACACATGAGCAAAACGTTTCAACCGGATACATAGAAAGATAGGGGCTTATTGTTTTGCCTCCAAACGTATTCACCACAAGGGTGATGTCAACAATAATAACTCATGCTACCCATATTCAACTGGACATATGTGCCTAGATCCTTCCTCACCACATGATGCTTGACAAAACAGAAAATAAAAAGGAATAGAGAGAAAAACTTTGACTCTTTGCATAAAAGTAAATACTGAATAGTAAAAGATAGGCCCTTCGTAGAGGGAAGTAGGGATTTGTAGAGGTGCCAGAGCTCAAAGCGAAAATTGAAAGATAAAAACATTTTGAGAGGCATACTTTTCCCACCAACGAAAACGACTTAGAGCTCCCAACACTTTCCATGCTAGATATATCATAGGCGGTTCCCAAACAGAAAATAAACTTTATTCCTTTTTCCACCATACTTTCACTTTCCATGGCTAACCGTATCCACGGGTGCCCTCCATACCAACCCTTTCCAAGGAATTTATTATTTGACAACATAAAGTAAATTCATTTTTCATTTCGGGACTGGGCATCCCTAATACCTTTGCCTTACTCTCGTGCAATGATAAGTGAATAAAACTCATCGTGAGAATAACACATCTAGCATGGAAAATATTGGCCACCCCTCACTGCCTCGCGAGCGGTACGAGCACACAAAAGAGAAATTTATTTTGAATATTAGAGATGGCACATACAAATTTGCTTAGAACGGCAAAAGAATACCACATATAGGTAGGTATAGTGGACTCTTGAAAATAAGATTTGGGTTTAAGGGTTTTTGGATGCACAAGTAGTATCTCTACTTGGTGTGGAATTTTTGGCTAGCAAAGATGGGGGGCAAGCACCACATGTTGAAGGATCTATGACAATATGACTTCTATGTGAATATGAGCAAACATAAATCATTAGGTTGTCTTCCTTGTCCAACGTCAACAATTTTGGCATATAATGTTTTGATGGGGGCTCACAATCACAAAAGATTTCTAGGATAGTATATTTGCATGTGAAAGTTCTCTTCCTTATACTAATTATTCGTGAATTGCTTGTATGACCAACACTGCGATTGTCAAGCCTCAAAAGATTTCACTTTCTAAACCCAATGTGAAGCTACCACTAGGCATGATATGATTTCAACTTTATGATATTCGATTTATTCAACAATTTACTCATAGGATATAAGTGAAGCACAAGAGTAAATGACAAGCTACTCCAAAAAGATATAAGTGAAGATCAAGCGAGTAGTTAAGTAAATAGGTGGCTATGTGAAGACTCTCTTTTATTTAAAAACTTTCAGATCTAAGTATTTTATTCAAATAGAAAGGAAAACAAAATAAAATAACATTCCAAGGATAGCACAACTCATGTGAAGAAGCAAAAACTTAGGCTCAATCGATACTAACCGATAATTGTTGAAGAAGAAAGGTGGGATGCCTACCGGGGCATCCCCAAGCTTAGATGCTTGAGACTTCTTGAAATATTATCTTGGGATGCCTTGGGCATCCCCAAGCTTGAGCTTTTGTGCCTCCTTAATTCCTCTCATATCACGGTTTTCCTAAATCTCAAAAGCTTCATCCACACAAAACTCAACAAGAACTCGTGAGATAAGTTAGTATAAACCAATGAAAAAACCTTATCACTATCTACTGTAGCAAATCACTAAAATTATTATTCAACATTGCATACTAAATGCCTCTGCATATTTAATACTCCTATCCTCAAATAGATTCATTAAACAAGCAAGCATATGCAATCATAACAACAATCTGCCAAAAATATACAGTCTGTAAAGAATGCAAGAGTATCAATACTTATTCAACTCCAAACATTATGAAAAATTACCACACTGTAGATAATTTATCAGAGCTTATTATGCAAAAAGTTTCAGCATTTTATCACACTCTTACTTTTCTAGGGAATTTTTGCAACAGCGGTAACTTTCTGTTTTCAAACAGCAACATGTAGACTTGTAAAATAAGCATAGTAAAGGCTATCCTTGGCATTTTTATTGAAATAAAAGATGCAAAACATTATTCTAAATAACAGCAAACAAATACTAACAAAATAAATTGATGCTCCAAGAAAAACACATATCATGTGACGAATGAAAACATAGCTCCAAGTGAGGTTACCGATAATGTTGGAGACGAAAAAGGGGATGCCTTCCGGGGAATCCCTAAGCTTGGTTGCTTGGATATTCCTTGAATATTACCTTGGGGTGCCTTGGGAATCCCCAAGCTTAGGGTCTTGTCACTCCTTATTCTCCTCATATCGACATCTCACCCAAAACTTGAAAACTTCAATCACACAAAACTTAACAGAACTTTGTGAGATAGGTTAGTATGATAAGGAGCAAACCATTCCACTTTTGGTATTGTCAAAGACAAGATTCATAATTGTTCTCACACAATGCCTACTGTAGCATATCATTTCTACAATTTATATTGAGCAATATAAGCCATAGAAACTAGAAAACAAGCAAACTATGCATTGAAAACAGAATCTGTCAAAAACAGAACAGTCTGTAGTGATCTGTACTCAAACCATACTTCTGCTACTCCAAAAATTCTGAAAATTTAGGATCACGTGAGCAATTTGTATGTTAATCTTATGCAAAAATAATCAACTCAAAACCACTCTCCTGTAAAAAAAATAAGAATTATTTTCTTGAGCGCAAAACTTTTTGTTTTTCAGCAAGATCAAATCAACTATCAGCCAACATGATCCCAAAGGCTTTACTTGGCACTTTATTGAAACAAAAGCTATAAAACATGATTACTACAGTAGCATAATCATGTGAACACACAAAAACAGTAGGTAAAAGTGTTGGGTTGTCTCCCAACAAGCGCTTTTCTTTAATGCCTTTTAGCTAGGCATGGTGATTTCAATGATGCTCGCATAAAAGATAGGAATTGAAACACAAAGAGAACATCATGCATCATAAGTTCCTCTCTCATAATAATTTTCAGTAGCATAATGAATAGATTCATCAATATAACCATTACATAAAGCATTCTTTTCATGATCCACAAGCATAGAAAATTTATTACTCTCTATGGCATACATGTCATCATAATAATCATCATAGAAAGCAACTTTATTGTCATAGTCAATTGAAACCTCTTCCGAAATAGTGGATGTATCACTAAATAAAATCATGACCTCTCCAAATCCACTTTCATCGATATTGTAATAAGATTCAACACCCTCCAAAATAGTGGGATCACTACTACCTAGAGTTGACACTCTTCCAAACCCACTTTTATCAATGTAATCATCATAAATAGGAGGCATGCTATCATCAAAATAAGTTTGATCAATCAAAGTACGGGGACTAAAAAGATCATCTTCATTAAACATAGCCTCCCCAAGCTTGGGACAAACATTAATTGCAGCAAATAAATTCTCAAACATGTCATTCTCATCAAACATAGCATCCCCAAGCTTGTGGCTTGGCATATCATAAGCATAATCACTCTCATAATCAATAGTATGAATAGCACCAACGGTCTAACAATTGCTATCATCATAATTTCCCAAGTTGGTGCCAAAAAGATTTCCAATATTATAAGAAGTATCATTATCTTACCAATCATAATCATCATAACAAGCAATAGGCATAACAAAATCATCATCAAGTGCATCATCTTCCACAATTATTTTTGATTTATTTTCATCAGGCACAACAATAATAGGAGCAACATTATTTGGGAGAGATACCTTTTTACCTCTCTTCTTTCTTCTTTTCTTCTTCTTCACCACATCATGTGTGGGTTTAATTAATCTTTTCAAGCTTCTTATTGATGAGATTAATTGGATAGGAAGCTCCTCCTTGTTACGTGATTCATCATAATAAACACTAGGAGGGTTTTGGGAGACATTTTCCCTTTCATTAGTACTCTCTTCATATTCCATTTGTTTTCTTGTCTTCAGGTAGTTGGCAATATAAGGATTCTCAATGCAATTTACCGCACAAAACATATAAATTTCTTCTAGATCAAAATCAAGAATTCTCCCAAGATTAAATTTTGGAATACCCTTAGTAATACGTTCCATTTCTTCATACCCCAAAAGAAGACTAAGCTCTTTATGATGCTCAAGGGTAATCAAGTTATCACAATTTTTGGACACGATTTGATCATGAAATAATTTGCATTGGAGATTTAAATGACCATGTTCATTGCAAACTTCACAAGGATGGCCAGAAAAATTACATCTTTCAGCACAATCATCTAGCCTCTCTTGCAACCTTTTTGTTTCTAAATATTTATGCTTCTTACAAAATCTATCTTCCCTTTTTGGTGTGCAAAGGCACTCCCAATTCACTCCGCAAAAAGTGACATGCTTATAAGAAACATTTTTGTCATGACTTGTGCAATCATCATTAGCATTTTGGATATTCAAAGAATTCACACTAACAACATTGCAATCATGCTCATCATTCAAATATTTTGTGCCAAGCATTTTATTGACTTCTTCTTCTAACAATTGAGCACAATTTTCCGAACCATCATTTTCAAGAAAGATATTATAAAGATGATCGATAATATGATGCAACCTCAATTCCATTTTTTATGTAGTTTTCTTTTTATTAACCAAACTAGTGATAAAACAAGAAACTAAAAGATTCGATTACAAGATCTAAAGATATACCTTCAAGCACTCACCTCCCTGGCAACGGCGCCAGAAAAGAGCTTGATGTCTTCTACTCAACTTTATTCTTGTAGACACGTGTTGGGCCTCCAAGCGAAGAGTTTTGTAGGACAGTAGCAATTTTCCCTCAAGTGGATGACCTAAGGTTTATCAATCTGTGAGAGGTGTAGGATGAAGATGGTCTCTCTCAAACGACCCTGCAACCAAATAGAAGAAATCTCTTGTGTCCCCAACACACCCAATACAATGGCAAATTGTATAGGTGCACTAGTTCGGCAAAGAGATGGTGATAAAAGTGTAATATGGATGGTAGAAATATATTTTATAATCTGAATAAATAAAAACATCAAGGTAGCAAATAGTAAACAGGCACAAAAATGGTATTGCAATGCTTAAAAACAAGGCCTAGGGTCCGTACTTTTACTAGTGCAACCTCTCAACAATGCTAACATAGTTGGATCATATGATTATCCCTCAAAGTGCAACGAAGAATCACTCCCTAGTTCCTATTAGCGGAGAACAAAATATAGGAATTGTTTGTAGGGTACGAAACATCCTCAAAGCTATTCTTTCCGTTCGATCTATTCAAGAGTTCGTACTAGAATAACACCAAAGCAAATTCATATTCATAATACTCAATCCACAAAAAGAACTACAAGGAGACCCCAAAGTTTCTATCAGAGAAAAGATAATAAAAACGTGCATCAACCCCTATGCGAAGATTACCCCAATATCACCGCGGGAATCCGCAAGTTGAGTGCCATAACATATATCAAGTGAATCAATAATATACCCCAATGTCACCTCAAGTATTCATACCGCAAGACATACATCATGTGTTCTCAAAGCTGAACATTCAATCTGACATGACAATACTTCAAAGGGTAAAGATTCAATTCATCACAACAAGAGTATAGAGGGGAGAAACATCATATGATCCATCTATATTAACAAAGCCCATGATATAGATCACGAGAGAGAGATTTAACACATAGCTACTGGTACAAACCCTCAGCCCCGAGGGTGGACTACCCCCTCCTCATCGTGGTGGCCGCCGGGATGATGAAGATGGCCACCGAAGATGATTCCCCCCCTCCGGCAGGGTGCCGGAACGGGTCTAGACTGGTTTTCGGTGGCTATAGCGACTTGCGGCGGCGGAACTTCTAATCTAGGTTAACCCCGAAGGGTTTCGGAATATTTGTGAATTTATAGTGCAAAGAAGGGGTGCGGGAGGCCACCGAGGTGGGCACAACCCACCTGGACGCGCCAGGGGGGCCTGGCATACCCTGGTGGGTGGTGCCCCCCGGGGCACCCCCCAGGTGCTGCTCTGGCCCATCGGGAGTCTTCTGGCCCATAAAAATCCACAAAAAGTTTCGCGGTGTTTGGACTCCGTTTGATATTGATTTTCTGCGATGTAAAAAAACATCCAAAAACAGCAACTGGCACTATATCAATAGGTTAGTCCCAAAAATGATATAAAATGACTATAAAATGATTATAAAACATATGAGAATGATAATATATTGGCATAAATACTTCATAAATTATAGATACGTTGGAGACGTATCAGTAACATCATCATCACCGTCGCCACGTCGTTGTGCTGACAGAACTCTCCCTCGTCCTCAACTGGATCAAGAGCTCGAGGGACGTCATCGTGCTGAACGTGTGCTGAACACGGAGGTGCCATACGTTCGGTACTTGGATCGTGAAGACGTTCGACTACATCAACCACGTTACTAAACGCTTCCACTTTCGGTCTACGAGGGTACGTGGACACACTCTCCCGTCTCGTTTCTATGCATCTCCTAGATAGATCTTGCGTGATCGTAGTTAAAAATTTCGAAATACTGCATTCCCCAAACAGTGGCATCCGAGCCAGGTCTATGTGTAGATGTTATATGCACGAGTAGAACACGAAGAGTTGTGGGCGATAATAGTCATACTGCTTACCACCAACGTCTTACTTTCATTCGGCGGTATTGTTGGATGAAGCGGACCGGATCGACATTACATGACCACGTTCATGAGACTGGTTCGACCGACGTGCTTCGCACACAGGTGGCTAGCAGGTGGCTGTTTCTCCAACTTTAGTTGAATCGAGTTTGACTACGGCCGGTCCTTGTTGAAGGTTAAAACAGCACACTTGATGAAAAGTTGTTGTGGTTTTGATGCGTAGGTAAGAACGGTTCCTGCTAGAAGCCCATAGCAGCCACATAAAACTTGGAACAATAAAGTAGAGGACGTCTAACTTGTTTTTGCAGGGCATGTTGTGATGTGATATGGTCAAGACGTGATGAGATATAAATTGTTGTATGAGATGATCATGTTTTGTAAAATTTATCAGCAACTGGCAGGAGCCTTATGGTTGTCGCTTTATTGTATGAAATGCAATTGCCATGTAATTGCTTTACTTTATCACTAAGCGGTAGCGATAGTCCTAGAAGCAATAGTTGGCGAGACGACAACGATGCTACGATGGAGATCAAGGTGTCAAGCCGGTGACGATGGAGATCATGATGGTGCTTTGGAGATGGAGATCAAAGGCACACGATGATGATGGCCATATCATGTCACATATTTTGATTGCATGTGATGTTTATCCTTTATGCATCTTATTTTGCTTAGTACGGCGGTAGCATTATAAGATGACCCCTCACTAAATTTCAAGGTATAAGTGTTCTCCCTGAGTATGCACCGTTGCTACAGTTCATCGTGCCGAGACACCACGTGTTGATCGGGTGTGATAAGCTCTACGTTCACATACAACGGGTGCAAGCCAGTTTTGCACATGTAGAATACTCGGGTTAAACTTGACGAGCCTAGCATATGCAGATATGGCCTCGGAACACTGAGACCGAAAGGTCGAACATGAATCATATAGTAGATATGATCAAAATAGTGATGTTCACCATTGAAAACTACTCCATCTCACGTGATGATCGGACATGGTTTAGTTGATATGGATCACGTGATCATTTAGATGACTATAGGGATGTCTATCTAAGTGGGAGTTCTTAAGTAATATGATTAATTGAACTTTAATTTATCATGAACTTAGTACCTCATAGTATTTGCATGTCTATGTTGCTGTAAATCAATGGCCCGTGCTACCGTTCCCTTGAATTTTAATGCATTTCTAGAGAAAGCTAAGTTGAAAGATGATGGTAGCAATTACACGGACTAGGTCCATAACTTGAGGTTTATCCTCATTGCTGCACAGAAGAATTACGTCCTGGAAGCACCGCTAGGTGCAGGACCCGTTGTAGGAACAACTGCGGACGTTATGAATGTCTGGCAGAGCAAAGCTGATGACTACTCGATAGTTCAGTGTGCCATTCTTTACGGCTTAGAATCAGGACTTCAAAGATGTTTTGAATGTCATGGAGCATATGAGATGTTCCAAGAGTTGAAGTTAATATTTCAAGAAAATTCCCGAGCTGAGAGATATGAAGTCTCCAACAAGTTCTATAGCTGCAAAATGGAGGAGAATAGTTCTGCCAGTGAACACATACTCAGAATGTCTGGGTACCACAACCACTTGACTCAGCTGGGAGTTAATCTTCCTGATGACAGTGTCATTGACAGAGTTCTTCAATCACTGCCACCAAGCTATAAAGGCTTCGTGATGAACTATAATATGCAAGGGATGGAAAAGACAAGTCCCAAGCTCTTCGCGATGCTAAAGGCTGCAGAGGTAGAAATCAAGAAGGAGCATCAAGTGTTGATGGTTAACAAGACCACTAGTTTCAAGAAAAAGGGCAAAGGCAAGAAGGGGAACTTTAAGAAGAATAGCAAGCCAGTTGCTGCTCAAGTGAAGAAGCCCAAGTCTGGACCTAAGCCTGAGACTGAGTGCTTCTACTGCAAAGGGACTGGTCACTGGAAGTGGAACTGCCCCAAGTATTTGGCGGATAAGAAGGATGGCAAAGTGAAAGGTATATTTGATATACATGTTATTGATGTGTACCTTACTAATGCTCGTAGTAGCGCCTGGGTATTTGATACTGGTTCTGTTGCTCATATTTGCAACTCAAAACAGGGGCTACGGATGAAACAAAGATTAGCTAAGGACGAGGTGACGATGCCCGTGGGAAATGGTTCCAAAGTCGATGTGATCGCCGTCGGCACGCTACCTCCACATCTACCGTCGGGATTAGTTTTAGACCTAAATAATTGTTATTTGGTGCCAGCGTTGAACATGAACATTATATCTAGATCTTGTTTGATGCGAGACAGTTATTCATTTAAATTAGAGAATAATGGTTGTTCTATTTATATGAGTAATATCTTTTATGGTCATGCACCCTTGTTGAGTTGTCTATTTTTGTTGAATCTCGATTGTAGTGATACACATGTTCATAATATTGAAGCCAAAAGATGCAAAGTTAATAATGATAGTGCAACTTATTTGTGGCACTGCCGTTTAGGTCATATTGGTGTAAAGCGCATGAAGAAACTCCATGCCGATGGGCTTTTGGAATCACTTGATTATGAATCACTTGATACTTGTGAACCATGCCTCATGGGCAAGATGACTAAGACTCCGTTCTCCAGAACAATGGAGCGAGCAACTGACTTATTGGAAATAATACATACTGATGTATGCGGTCCAACGAGTGTTGAGGCTCGCGGCGGGTATCGTTATTTTCTGACCTTCATAGATGATTTGAGCAGATATGGGTATATCTACTTGATGAAACATATGTCTGAAACATTTGAAAAGTTCAAAGAATTTCAGAGTGAAGTGGAAAATCATCGTAACAAGAAAATAAAGTTTCTACGATCTGATCGTGGAGGTGAATATTTGAGTTATTAGTTTGGTCTTCATTTGAAACAATGTGGAATACTTTCACAACTCACGCCACCTGGAACACCATAGCGTAATGGTGTGTCCGAATGTTGTAACCGTACTTTATTAGATATGGTGCGATCTATGATGTCTCTTACTAATTTACCGCTATCGTTTTGGGGTTATGCTTTAGAGACGGTTGCATTCATGTTAAATAGGGCACCATCTAAATCCGTTGAGATGACACCATATGAACTGTGGTTTAGCAAGAAACCTAAGTTGTCATTTCTTAAAGTTTGGGGCTGCGATGCTTACATGAAAAAGCTTCAACCTGATAAGCTCGAACCCAAATAGGAGAAATGTGTCTTCATAGGATACCCAAAGGAGATTGTTGGGTACACCTTCTATCACAGATCCGATGGCAAGATATTCGTTGCTAAGAATGGATCCTTTCTAGAGAAGGAGTTTCTCTCGAAAGAAGTGAGTGGGAGGAAAGTAGAACTAGATGAGTTAATTGTACCTTCTCCCGAATTGGAAAGTAGTTCATCACAGAAATCGGTTCCAGTGATTCCTACACCAATTAGTGAGGAAGCTAATGATGATGATCATTAAACTTCAGATCAAGTTACTATCGAACCTCGTAGGTTAACCAGAGTATGATCCGCACCAGAGTGGTATGATAATCCTGTTCTGGAGGTCATGTTACCTGACCATGACGAACCTACGAACTATGAGGAAGCGATGATGAGCCCAGATTCCGCGAAATGGCTTGAGGCCATGAAATCTGAGATGGGATCCATGTATATGAGAACAAAGTGTGGACTTTGGTTGACTTGCCCGATGAT
This sequence comes from Triticum aestivum, assembly GCF_018294505.1. Taxonomy (NCBI): domain Eukaryota; kingdom Viridiplantae; phylum Streptophyta; class Magnoliopsida; order Poales; family Poaceae; genus Triticum; species Triticum aestivum. Next base: position 135,481,636 of record NC_057811.1, on the reverse strand, counting down.
CGGCAAGCCATAGAGAATAAATGGATCTTCGAGAAGAAGACTGACGCTAACGGTAATGCTACTATCTACAAAGCTCGACTTGTTGCGAAGGAATCCAGATTTCATAAGAGAACCAAACACACCAAGAGACGCTTCAATTCCATCCGCGGTCAAGTCAAGGAGGGAGACATAGAGATTTGCAAAATACGTACGGATCTGAATGTTGTAGACCCGTTGACTAAGCCTCTCTCACGAGCAAAACATGATCAAAATCAAGACTCCATGGGTGTTAGAATTATTACTATGCAATCTAGATTATTGACTCTAGTGCAAGTGGGAGACTGAAGGAAATATACCCTAGAGGCAATAATAAAGTTGTTATTTATATTTCCTTATATCATGATAAATGTTTATTATTCATGCTAGAATTGTATTAACCGGAAGCTTAGTACATGTGTGAATACATAGACAAACAGGGAATCCCTAGTATGCCTCTACTTGACTAGCTCGTTAATCAAAGATGGTTAAGTTTCCTAACCATAGGCATGTGTTGTCATTTGATGAACGGGATCACAGCATTAGAGAATGATGCGATGGACAAGACCCATCCGTTAGCTTAGCATAATGATTGTTTAGTTTTATTGCTATTGCTTTCTTCATGACTTATACATATTCCTCTGACTATGAGATTATGCAACTCCCGAATACTGGAGGAACACTTTGTGTGCTATCAAACGTCACAACATAACTGGGTGATTATAAAGATGCTCTACAGGTGTCTCTGATGGTGTTTGTTCAGTTGGCATAGATCGAGATTAGGATTTGTCACTCCGGGTATCGGAGAGGTATCTCTGGCCCCTCTCAGTAATGCACATCACTATAAGCCTTGCAAGCAATGTGACTAATGAGTTAGTTGCGGGATGATGCATTACGGAACGAGTAAAGAGACGTGCCGGTAACGAGATTGAACTAGGTATGATGATACCGACGATCGAATCTCGGGCAAGTAGCATACCGATGACAAAGGGAATAACGTATGTTGTTATGCGGTTTGACCGATAAAGATCTTCGTAGAATATGTAGGAGCCAATATGAGCATCTAGGTTCCGCTATTGGTTATTGACCAGAGATGTGTCTCGGTCATGTCTACATAGTTCTCGAACCCGTAGGGTCCGCACGCTTAACGTTCGATGACGATTTGTATTATGAGTTATGTGATTTGATGACCGAAGTTTGTTCGGAGTCCTGGATGAGATCACGACATGACGAGGAGTCTCGAAATGGCCGAGACATAAAGAATGATATATTGGACGATGTTATTCGGACACCGGATGAGTTCCGAGAGGTACCGGATAACTATCGGAGTGCCGGAGGGTTATCAGAACCCCCCGGGGGAACTAAAGGCCTTCATGGTCCTTAGTGGAGAGAGAGAAGGGCCACAAGGGGCTAGCCGCACCCCCTTGCAGTCCGAATTGGACTAGGGGAAGGGGGGCGGCGCCCCCTTTCCCTTTCCCTCTCCCTCTCCCTTCCTTCTTCCCCCTTCCACCAAGTGGAATCCTACTAGGACTTGGACTCCTAGTAGGACTCCTTCCTCTTGGTGCGCCCTACAGGGGCCGGCCGGCCTCCCCTCTCCTCCTTTATATACGGGGGCAGGGGGCACCCTAGAACACACAACAGACAATCTCTTAGCCGTGTGCGGTGCCCCCCTCCACAGTTTAACACCTCGGTCATATCGTCATAGTGCTTAGGCGAAGCCCTGCGCCGGTAACATCTTCATCACCGTCGCCACACCGTCATGCTGACGGAACTCTCCCTCGTCCTCAACTGGATCAAGAGCTCGAGGGACGTCATCGTGCTGAACGGGTGCTGAACACGGAGGTGCCGTACGTTTGGTACTTTGATCGATTGGATCGTGAAGACATTCGACTACATCAACCGCGTTACTAAATACTTCCGCTTTTGGTCTACGAGGGTACGTGGACACACTCTCCCGTCTCGTTGCTATGCATCTCCTAGATAGATCTTGCGTGATCGTAGTTAAAATTTTTGAAATACTGTGTTCCCCAACAAGATCTCCGTGGAATATGTAGGAATCATTATGGGCATCCAGGTCCCCCTATTGGTTATTGACCGGAGAGGTGTCTATGTCATGACTACATAATTCCCGAACCCACAAGGTCGCACGCTTAACGTTCATTGACGCTAGAGTAGTATTGGGATATTTGATGAGTCGTAACCAAATGTTGTTTGGAGGCACGGATGAGATCCCGGACGTCATGAGGAGTCTCGGAATGGTCGAGAGGTAATGATTTATATATGGGAAGTCATATTTTGGGTTCCAAAAAAAGGTGCAATTTTTTCGGTATTGTACTAGGAAGCTTCCAGAAGCTTCCGGAGGATTCCGGAGGAGTCTGGAAGTCCACAAGTGGGTCCACCATGACCCAAGGGCTAGCATGGGCTATGGGGAGGCGCCCTGGCCTTATTAGTCTAGGCGCACCAAGTCCTCAAAAGCCCTTGGCGCCCCAAGAGAATACACCAAGCCCTTGGCGCCCCTCTCTCTCTCTCGTGTTACTCCGTAGTTCCACCGCCTCGTCCCGGTGACACTTAGCGAAGCGCTGTCGGTGCTCCACCACCACCATCACCACCATGCCATCATGTTGGTTGTGATCCCTTCTACTTCTCCTCTCCTACTTGCTGGGTCAAGAAGGAGGAGACATCATCAAGTCGCACGTGTGCTAAACTTGGAGGTGTCGTCCGTTCGGCACTAGATCAGTTGGATCGTGATCAGATCACGAAGAGTACGACTACATTAACCGCGTGATAAACGCTTTCGCTTAGCGATCCACAAGGGTATGTAGATGCTCTCCCGCTCTCGTAGCTATGCATCTCCATGGATAGATCTTGCATGTGCGTACAATTTTTTTTGTTTTCCATGCAACATTCCCCAACACCACCTCCTTGTCCATTTCCTCCTGGATGCTCATGGTCATCAACATGTTGAAAGTGCATTAAGTCGACTAGAGGGGGGGGGGGGTGAATAGGCGGTTTTTACAAATTCGCCACTGAGGAATTTCAGTGTGAGGAAATTCCTAAGTCATGAACAACTAGCAACGGAATAAGTACTCAGATGCAAGCATAACAGAACAGAAGCACAATCATCATGATGAAATGAAAACAAGCACAGAGTACAGAAAGCATAATCACAGGATAAGCAGGCTCAAGATAAATTGGCTGAAGAAATTGAACTGATGAAATTGAGAAAGTCTTTAGTCAAAGTCTTCAAACAGTAGCGATCAAGAACACAACACAGTAATGAGGACATGAAAGGGTTGAGGAAATAGAACCAGTTAGCTCGGTGAGGACAGTGATTTGGTAGACTAGTTCCAATTGCTGTGACAGTTGTACGTCTGGTTGGAGCGCCCAGGTATTTAAACCTGAGGACACACAGTCCCGGACACATAGTCCTCACCGTATTCTCCTTGAGCTAAGATCACACAGACCTCGCTCAATCACTCGTGGTAAGTCTTTAGGTGACTTCCAAACTTTCACAGACTCGGTCACTCGGCGATCCACAGTTTCCTCTTGGATGCTCTAGACCATGACGCCTAACCGTCTGGAGGATGCACAATCCTCAAAGGTAACAAGCGTCTATTGCACACAGGAACAATCTCTTCAGTGATGCTCAATCACTTTGGGTTTGTAGGTGTTTGGGTTTTCCTCACTTGATGATTTTCGCTCAAAGTCCTCGGAGGATGGGATGCTCTCAGTGACAAGTGTCAGTTTTTCTCGAGCAGCCAACTAGCTAGTGGTTGTAGGGGGCGGCTATTTATAGCCTAGGGAGCAACCCGACATGATATGACATAAATGCCCTTCAATGATATGACCGTTAGGTGGATAAGATATTTTGGGACAGCTGGCGCATAGCACAGCAACGGTCGGAAATTTGAGTTTCAAATTCCTCAGGGCTATCATGTTCCTCACTTGTAGGCAATCCGCACTGGCGAATTCCTAACTCCTCAGTTAGAACAAATCCCTCAGAGATCAGAAGATCTTCGTCTCTGTCACTGAAGGAATTGACTGAAATGTATGAGATTTCCAATGGCTTCACTCGAAAGGATTGGTAGGTGTAGGATTTTGAGTTGAGCATCACATGGAAACTTTTCCTTAGTATTTCCTCGACCCCCTTTAACAGTACGGTGTTTCGTATGACTCAAGAAAGAGAAAATGAAACTACGAAAACAAAAGTCTTCACGCTTCATGTTCCTAGCGTGGATATCAAGTCTTCATGGTCACACCAATTTCTTCACTTTCAAAGTGTTCAGAAAGCCAAAGTCTTCAGAAAGCCAAAGTCTTCAGAAAGCCAAAGTCTTCAGTTGAAGACATTCATTTTTAGGGGTCGACTTTCTCTATAAATATCAAACTCCTCATAGACTTATAGACCTGTGTACACTCACAAACGCATTAGTCCCTTAACCTATAAGTCTTCAATACACCAAAATCACTAAGGGGCACTAGATGCACTTACAATCTCCCCCTTTTTGGTGATTGATGACAATATAGGTTAAGTTTTCAACGGGGATAAACATATGAAGAGTAAATGCTGATATTGAGGAATTTGATTGCAAGATATAGAAGAACTCCCCCTGAGGATGTGCATATGTCAGGAATTTGCTTTTGAGAAGCAATGCACATTGAAGAGCAAAATCATGGAGACCCCTCCTATATGTTGGAATTCATACACGCATTTAACATATGATATGAAGAATTTGAAATGCATGATGAAATATGGTGGCTAATGTAATTCAGCATGCGTGCATTAACATATATGAGGAAATAGCATGCAGAAGAACATAGCAAAAGTACCAGACCACCATCGGAGTTAAGATTACAACTCGATCCAACAAAGTTTTCAAAAGAACGAGAGTTGCAACTTAGCAAAAAAACGCCCATATATAGACCCGCTTGAAGACTAACTCAAATTTCTCCCACTTTGTCATCGAATGACCAAAAGGGACGAAAAATGAGGACTAACGCCCCTGAAGAATATCATCAAGAAGTCGATGGAGGAGCGCCAGTGTTGTTGGGGTCGGTTGTTGAAGTAGGGCCTGCCGCAGTGTCATCCAAGTCTTCATGTTCATCATTCTCGCGCGATGAGGAATAAGAGCTGGCCACCAAGTGAGGAACTTTGACCTTCTTGAATTTCTTAGACGGAGGCTGAGACCAGTCAAAGTCCTGCTTGAAGCCCATCTGCTTAAGATCTTCTTCACCGTAGAGATGAGACAGTGATACGTCCATTTTGCATCACGCTTTTATATCGATATTTATTGCATTATGGGCTGTTATTACACATTATGTCACAATACATATGCCCATTCTCTCTTATTTTACAAGGTTTACATGAAGAGGGAGAATGCCGGCAGCTGGAATTCTGGGCTAGAAAATGAGCAAATATTAGAGACCTATTCTGCACAGCTCCAAAAGTCCTGAAACTTCACGGAGGCAGTTTTTGGAATTAATAAAAAATACTGGAAAGAATCAACCAGAGGGGGCCACCCACCATCCACGAGGGTGGGGGGCGCGCCCTACCCCACTGAGCGCGCCCCTGCCTCGTGGGCCCTCTGGCAAGCCTCCGGTGCCCATCTTCTGCTATATGAAGTCTTTTACCCTGGAAAAATCAGGAGGAAGCTTTCGGGACGAAACACCGCCGCCACGAGGCGGAACCTTGGCGGAACCAATCTAGGGCTCCGGCGAAGCTGTTCTGCCAGGGAAACATCCCTCCAGGAGGGGGAATTCATCACCATCGTCATCACCATCGATCCTCTCATTGGGAGGGGGTGAATCTCCATCAACATCTTCACCAACACCATCTCCCCTCAAACCCTAGTTCATCTTTTATATCCAATCTTTGTCCAAAAACCTCAGATTGGTACCTGTGGGTTGCTAGTAGTGTTGATTACTCCTTGTAGTTGATGCTAGTTGGTTTATTTGGTGGAAGATCATATGTTCAGATCCATTATGCATATTAATACCCCTCTAATTATGAACATGAATATGATTTGTGAGTAGTTACGTTTGTTCCTGAGGACACGGGAGAAGTCTTGCTATAACTAGTCATGTGAATTTGGTATTCGTTCGATATTTTGATGAGATGTATGTTGTCTTTCCTCTGGTGGTGTTATGTGAACGTCGACTACATGACACTTCACCATTGTTTGGGCCTAGAGGAAGGCATTGGGAAGTAATAAGTAGATAATGGGTTGCTAGAGTGACAGAAGCTTAAACCCTAGTTTATGCGTTGCTTCGTAAGGGGTTGATTTGGATCCATATGTTTCATGCTATGGTTAGGTTTACCTTAATACTTCTTTTGTAGTTGCGGATGCTTGCAATAGGGGTTAATCATAAGTGGGATGCTTGTCCAAGGAAGGGCAGTACCCAAGCACCGGTCCACCCACATATCAAATTATCAAAGTAATGAACGCGAATCATATGAGCATGATGAAAACTAGCTTGGCGATAATTCCCATGTGTCCTCCGGAGCGCTTTACTTCATATAAGAGTTTGTCCAGGCTTGTCCTTTGCTACAAAAAGGATTGGTCCATCTTGCTGCACCTTATTTACTTTAATTACTTGTTACCCGTTACAAATTACCTTACCACAAAACTATCTGTTACCGATAAGTTCAGTGCTTGCAGAGAATAACTTACTGAAAACCGCTTGTCATTTCCTTCTGCTCCTCGTTGGGTTCGACACTCTTACTTATCAAAAGGACTACGATAGATCCCCTATACTTGTGGTTCGTAAAGGATCATGCTAAAGCTTCAACTGTGGTTCGTAAGAGCAATACTAGAACACCTACACCCCCTGAGCAAATTAAAGTTGAACCTAGTATTGCCATGGTTAAAGATCTCTTGGCCGATAATATTGATGGGCATGTTATTTACTTCTGTGATGAAGCTGCTAGAATTGCTAGACCAGATACTAAAAATAAACATAGACCTGCTGTAGGCATGCCTGTCATTTCTGTTAAAATAGGAGATCATTGTTATCATGGCTTGTGTGATATGGGTGCTAGTGCAAGTGCAATACCTCATTCCTTATACAAAGAAATTATGCATGATATTGCACCTACTGAGATAGAAGAAATTGATGTTACAATTAAGCTTGCCAATAGAGATACTATCTCACCAGTTGGGATTGTTAGAGATGTTGAAGTCTTGTGTGGGAAAGTTAAATATCCTGCTGATTTTCTTGTTCTTGGTTCCCCACAAGATAACTTTTGTCCCATTATATTTGGTAGACCCTTCTTGAATACTGTCAATGCTAGGATAAACTGCAAAAAGGATGTCGTTACTATTGGTCTAGGGGATATGTCTCATGAATTTAATTTTGCTAAATTTCGTAGATAACCTCATGATGAAGAATTGCCTAGTAAAGATGAAATTATTGGTCTTGCTTCAATTGCCGTGCCTCCTAATGATCCGTTAGAACAATATTTGCTAGACCATGAGAATGATATGTTTATGAATGAAAGAAGGGAAATAGATGAAGTATTCTTTAAACAGGGACCTATTTTGAAACACAACTTGCCTGTTGAAATCCTAGGGGATCCTCCTCCACCCAAGGGTGATCCCGTGTTTGAGCTTAAACCATTACCTAATACTCTTAAATATGCTTATCTTGATGAGAAAAAGATATATCCTATTATTATCAGTGCTAACCTTTCAGAGCATGAAGAAAATAAATTATTGAAAACTCTAAAGAAGCATCGTGCTGCTATTGGATATACTCTTGATGATCTTAAGGGCATTAGTCCCACTCTATGCCAGCACAAAATAAAATTGGAAAAAGATGCTAAACCGGTTGTTGATCACCAACGACGGTTAAATCCTAAGATGAAAGAAGTGGTAAGAAAGAAATACTAAAGCTTCTGGAGGCAGTTATAATTTATCCCGTTGCTGATAGTCAGTGGGTAAGCCCTGTCCATTGTGTCCCTAAGAAGGGAGGATTACTGTTGTTCCTAATGATAAAGATGAATTGATCCCACAAAGAATCGTTACAGGTTATAGAATGGTAATTGATTTCCGCAAACTAAATAAAGCTACTAAAAAGGATCATTACCCTTTACCTTTTATTGATCAAATGCTAGAAAGATTATCCAACATACACATTTTTGCTTTCTAGATGGTTATTCTGGTTTCTCTCAAATACCTGTGTCAAAAGAGGATCAAGAAAAGACCACCTTTACTTGTCCTTTCGGTACCTTTGCTTATAGACGTATGCCTTTTGGTTTATGTAATGCATCTGCTACCTTTCAAAGATGCATGATGGCTATATTATCTGATTTTTGTGAAAAGATTGTTGAGGTTTTCATGGATGATTTCTCCGTATACGGAACTTCTTTTGATGATTGCTTGAGCAACCTTGATTGAGTTTTGCAGAGATGTGAAGAAACTAATCTTGTCTTGAATTGGGAGAAGTGCCACTTTATGGTTAATGAAGGTATTGTCTTGGGGCATAAAATTTCTGAAAGAGGTATTGAAGTTGATAAAGCTAAAGTTAATGCTATTGAAAAGATGCCGTGTCCCAAGGACATTAAAGGTATAAGAAGTTTCCTTGGTCATGCAGGTTTTTATAGGAGGTTCATTAAGGACTTCTCTAAAATTTCTAGGCCTCTGACTAATCTCTTACAAAAATATATTCCATTTGTCTTTGATGATGATTGTGTAGAAGCATTTGAAATACTTAAGAAAGCCTTGATTTCTGCACCTATTGTTCAGCCACCTAATTGGAATTTACCCTTTGAAATTCTGTGCGATGCTAGTGATTATGCTGTAGGTGCTGTTCTAGGACAAAGAGTTGATAAGAAATTAAATGTTATCCAATATGCTAGTAAAACTCTAGACAGTGCCCAGAGAAATTATGCTACTACTGAAAAAGAATTTTTAGCAGTTGTATTTGCTTGTGATAAGTTCCGACTTTATATTGTTGATTCGAAAGTAACTATTCACACTGATCATGCTGCTATTAAATACCTTATGGAAAAGAAAGATGCTAAACCTAGACTTATTAGATGGGTTCTCTTGCTACAAGAATTTGATTTGCATATTATTGATAGAAAGGGAGCTGAGAACCCCGTTGCAGACAACTTATCTAGGTTAGAGAATGTTCTTGATGACCCACTACCTATTGATGATAGCTTCCCTGATGAACAATTAGCTATCATAAATGCTTCTCGTACTGCTCCATGGTATGCTGATTATGCTAATTACATTGTTGCTAAATTTATACCACCTAGTTTCACATACCAGCGAAAGAAAAAGTTTTCCTATGATTTAAGACATTACTTCTGGGATGACCCACACCTTTATAAAGAAGGAGTAGATGGTGTTATTAGACGTTGTATACCTGAGCATGAACAGGAACAGATCCTACGCAAGTGTCACTCTGAGGCTTATGGAGGACACCACGCTGGAGATAGAACCGCACATAAGGTATTGCAATCCAGTTTTTATTGGCCTACTGTAACGCCCCGGATGTAACTTTCCATATTTGTAACTCCAACTCTTGCCATTTTCGGCTATGTGTTATGATATTCCTTTCGTGGTCGGGTTTTGTCGTGGAATTGTCACGGCAGATATCCTCAAACTAGGACTTAGTCGTGGAGCCATAGCCGCTAGGAAGCTTGAAGGGGTTAAACGGGACAAGGAACACGAAGGTTTATACTGGTTCGGCCCCTTACGGTGAAGGTAAAAGCCTACGTCCAGTTGAGGTGGTATTGATTAGGGTTTCGATGACCAGGGAGCTTAACTGCTATGCCTGGCTCTCGACGAGATCTTTCTTACCCCTAAATTGCTGCCGGGTCGTCCCTTTATATAGAGAGGTTGACGCCCAGCAGCTTCTGAGAGTCCCGGCCGGCTCATACGAGTGTCCGACTCGGACTCTCAACTATTCTTGCCTTACACTACAAGTTCTACCATAATGACGGTTGTAACTACGGGCCTTAAGCCATCTCCGGGTCTTAAGCCCATCTTTGGCCCACCGTCTTCAAGCTTGGCGCCGGGCTTTCAGGTGATGACCCTTATGAGTAACCCGGCCCCACCGGGGCGGGTGACTCTAAGGTTTATATCCTCAACATTAGGCCCCAGATTGATTTGAGCCGGCTCATGTCAATCTTCAATTCTTTCGACAGAAAATCTCCGGCTTACAATTGTGTGAAGGCCATAACTCGGCGTGATGTCATCCTCTGGATTCCAGGTAATCCGCCGTGACGTCATCTTCCATTAAGTCCATTTTTTACTCCACCATATCCGCAACGGATCTTATCTTTACTGCCATCCTGAAAATCGAGGCGTTTTATGGTGAGATAACCGCGCCGTGGCCTCCTCGTTTCTCGCACCCACTTATGAGTCTGGCCTTATAAATAGCCCGACCCTCGGGTCTTTTCCATTCTCCCCCTTCTGTCGTCCTCTTCCTCTCGCTACTCTTGTGCTGCTCGAGCTCCGCCGCCGCCGCCGCCGCAGCAGAGCTCCGTGTCCTCATCGACCTTGGCCACTGCATCACCCTGAACCGTCCAGAAAACCGCGGCGAACCCTTGCAGCACACCTGCATCTGTAAGTTCCTTCCTCTTCGTAGAATAGATCTACATTAAGCTCCTGCTATTCTTCCCGTGTTCTTCGCTGTTGCTCGCGAGTTCTTGGTAGTTTTTATTTTTACTACCTTTCTTGATCTCTAACTGCATAGGACTGCCGCGGTAGTTGTTTCACGCCCATTCCAATGTTCATAGATCCCTTTTTACTGCATAGAGGCTCCGTTTGAACCTGCGAACTTCTCCTGCGTCTGTTTTAGGTCTAGAAACTTTCCTTTTTAGCCGACTGTTTTAATCCAAATTAGTTACCGCGATGTGTGAAACCTGTTTTCACCACACTTAGTAAAAAACTGCACCTGCTGAGTCATGGCGGTTTACATTTCCGGCTTAAAGAAGCCACACACCGTAAAACCTTCCGGCTCAAAAGAAGCCACGCGCCGTAAAATTTTCCGGCTCATTTACAACAAGGCTGTAGACGATTGAATTACTCTCAATACCTCCAGCGGCTTAGATAACCCGATGCACTTAGATATATGTCATTAGGCCCCTCCATAAGCCGCCACTTTAAACATTGAACTATAAATTTCCTCCGGCTTATAATTAAACCGGACATTTCCTTTTATCATAGGCTTCCGACTTTCACCATGCCTCCCAAAGCTCCCAAAGCACCCATCACATGCAATTGGATGAGGTCCAACGTCACCGACGAGACCTTAGCAGATTTCGTGAAGTCGGGTTACCTGCCCAAGAAGGACGTCATGTCCTACCGTGCCCCTGACCCATCAGAAGAGAGACCACAACCAAGGGACGGGGAGGTGGTAATTTTTGCTGATCACATGAGCCGGGGCTTCGCACCGCCCGGCTCAAAGTTCTTTAGAGATGTGCTGAATTTCTTTGATCTGCGGCCACAAGACATAGGACCCAACTCGGTGTCGAATATATGCAATTTCCAAGTATTCTGCGAGGTCTACCTTGGAGAAGAGCCCAGCCTACTGCTCTTCAGAGAACTCTTTTATCTGAACCGCCAGAACGAGTGCGCCAACGGGCCGAGCTTAGAACTTGGTGGAATCTCCATTCAGCGATGGAGAGACTGCCTTTTTCCTTACGCCGAGCCGCCAAGCCACCCAAAGGACTGGAACCAGACGTGGTTCTATTGCCAAGACACTTCGCCGGCTGATGAGAGCCCGCTGCCCGGCTTTCGTCCTTCGCGTCTGGAACCAACTCACCCTCTGTCAGACAAGTTATCTCAGGCAGAGCGCCAACCTCTGATCCCTACCATCAACAAGATCAAGGCTCTCCTGGGAAATGGCCTTAACGACATTGATCTGGTCCGAGTCTGGATCTCCTGGCGGGTGATCCCCTTAAGCCGCCGCCCCGGCTTAATGTGTGAGTACACGGGCCAGAAAGATGACCCCCTGAGACACAGCCGCAACGATCTTCCTGAAGACGTTGCTGAGGACATGACCAAGGCTCTCTTGAACGAGAGCTTGGCAGACTGCGGGAGGACCGGCTTAAGCCCCTTCTGCAAGACCAACCCGGCCCCAGCGGTAAGCCGCTGATCTGAACATCTTATTTTCTTCTGTAGATAGCTTTCATCTGAACCTTAAGAATTGACATTTGTATTTTTTCAGGATGATGACAAATTCTGGAAGGTCAAATATGACCATGAGGCGGCCAAGAAGGCCAGGAAGGCTAAGAAAGCCGCCAAGAGAGCCGCTCCCCGCAAGAAGGGAAGTAGGCCTACTGCTTCAGAGCTGCTGCAACTAAGCGACAGCTCCGAGTCAGAGGTAACCCCTGAACCTGTAAGCTCTTGTTGTATTTGTTGTTTATTTCTGTCCACCTTATCAATACCGTTCATCAACAGGATGACACCGGAGCGAGTAACCCGGTGGTTGAAGAGGTAATGACACTTTCCTCCGACTCGGAGCCCTTGCTAAGGCTGAAAGTCCGAAGGGTAACCCGGAAAGTAAGATTTTCACATCCTTTAGCTTATCAAGATCCTCAATTTCTTTTGAAGCAACAGATTCATGAGAGCCGGCGGCACACCCGGACCAACAAGGATGCTGACCTCTCCTCCGGTTTACCTGAAGCATCAAGGAAGCGCCGGACCGAGGTTATTTCCAACTTATATCCTTTTCATCCTCTGGCGGGTGTTATACGTCAACCTCTCAATTCTTCTGATTCAATTTATCAGGAAACGTCTCCTTCCTCTGGTGACTCGATGCAGTCAAATCTGCCGGCTTTCAAGACCATACCCGGGTAATGATGATCGTCTCTTGCTGTGCTTTATCTTTACTCATACTTTTGTACTAATCTCTTGTCCTTTCAGTGCTCAAGCCAAGCTCAGTAAAAGAGCAAAGAAGAATAAACCGGCGGAGGAGTCGATCGTGACGGAACCGGAAGTTTCCGCTCAAGAGCCGCCAGCCGCCTCTGCTCCTGAAGCCACCGCTCCCACCGACGAGCCAGCCATGGATACTTCCACCAACCCGGATATCTCCGGCCCGGCTCAGCCAGCCGATGACCCGGACGTGGTAATCACCCGGACGGAGTTTGTTGAGCCGGGGAGACCCACTGTGCTGGCCAAGCACTCCGCCAAGGAAGAGTTGCTAGAGCACAGCCGGGCCAATCTGGACCTCACCAATTACACAAACTTGAGCGTCGGAGAGATCGTCTCCGGCTATGTGAGTCAGGTGCACAAGAGCCGGGATTTGGAGATCAACATGGTGAATCAGATACAGCAGAAGTCTGAGGTACCACTCTACTGCTTACTGCATAGTTATCTTTACCATACTAGCCCCCAAGTCGACGACTTATGATTAAATATGTTGTAGACTTAAGTTCCGGCTTACTTCCATGAGCCGGTAATTTGTAGATAGAAACATTCGACATGCATTAGCCCCCAAGTGCCAAGTGTCTTTGCTTGGAAAGCGCTTGGGACTTTAAATTTGCATAGTAACTGTTCATATTATAACCCGGAAATTGTGCAGGCTGCTTGCAAGAAGCTTGAGGCTGACATCTCTGATCTGAAGACCCGCCTGAGGACGCAGGAAACTGAGACCCGGAAGGCCAACGCCAAATTTGTGTCCAGTATTGCTGCTCAAGAGAAGCTGAAGAAGAACTTTGAAGCTGAACGGAAAACTTGGGCCGAAGAGAAGGCTGCCCTGGTGAGCCGGGCCGAACAGGCGGAGAAGGCTCTGACGGAGAAAACCGCCGAACTCTCCGGCTTAAAGCGCCACGTGTCACAGATGGTTGCCGCAATCTTCGGTAAGTCATTCCACCGGCTCTCATCCAGTTTATAATCTTTATGTCTCATAACCCATCATTGCCAGCGGCTTATCTTACTCTGTTAAACAGGTCCCAGAAGCGCCAACCTCAACCAAAGTGTGCTGACCAAGTTGAAGGCCGTGTACACCCTGGTGGATCAACTCTACACCGGGTCACAGCGCGCCTTGGCCGTGGTGGCCCTATCCAATGAGGTGCCGACTCACCTGGCGGAAGTTCTTTGCCGGCTTGCCGTTCTTCCTCAGCGTGTCCAAGAGCTGCGACGGGCCTCTGCAAGAGCCGGAGCCATAGCTGCTCTGAGCCGGGCCAAGGCGTTCCTTCCAGAATTAGACCCGGCGGACATTGCCCTTGGCTATCCCAGCTTGAAGGAAGACGGCACCCCTTTCGACCAAAGGGACTTTGCAGCCTGCATGAAGATCGTGCGCCCGGTGGCCACCCTGATTGGAAATGACACGGATCTGACCAAGTACCAGCCGGGTTACGATGCAGAGAATCAGAGGATCCCCACTCCGCGTTATGAAGCCATCAGCTTAGTCCCGCCGACTCGTAAGCACACCTTTGCCCCGGAAATTGACCCGGCCGGGTTAATTGACGAGGAAGCTCAATTTGAAGCTCTGAGCGGCATTGACTGGAAATCATCAACTTTCCAGGTCTTGGGAACAGCCGGAGGAGCGGAGAGGGATGAGCCGGAAGCTTCAACCCAGCAAGCATCTTAACTCTGTAGGCGGCTTATTCAAACAACGCTTCACCCTTTTGAACGCGATGAATCTTGTAATAGAATAGGCCCATTTTAACTTTGTCATGCCATCGTGCACGTGCTGAATACTTAATTCCATGGAAGTTGTTTCCTTATATTCCTCCGGGTCATAAATGATCAGTCATGTTCCTTAAGCTCAAATAGTTGTCTTTAACTATCCTGCATAGAAAGACAAATCACAAGTCTCTAGGCGGCTTACCGCACTGAGAATCATAGTCTTATACATATAACCCGGAATATGAATCACAAAAGACTGGTCCTCAATTATGTCCTTGATATAACCGTAACAACACACTTATCGGCCTTCAAGCTCACTTCCGGTTTATATAACCCGGGTAATAAGGCTGGTACCTCAATCCCGGTTTACCAGTCTTAACAACGCCGATTGTGTTCGACTAGTACTGTGAATCAAAGTTAAGCCGGCAAAGTGAGACCCGCCGTGCACACTATTGAAACAATCAGAAGAACTCGTTATAAATCAGAAAAGCTTAGGGGCTTCCGGTTCGAATACGACCAGAGACCCGTCCCAAAGGGGTTATGCTAAGATTCGAATGCGATCATATAGCCCCCAGTGTTGGGGAACATAGTAATTTCAAAAAATTTCCTACGCACACGCAAGATCATGGTGATGCATAGCAACGAGAGGGGAGAGTGTTGTCCACGTACCCTCGTAGACCGACAGCGGAAGCGTTATCACAACGCGGTTGATGTAGTCGTACGTCTTCACGATCCGACCGATCAAGTACCGAACGTACGGCACCTCCGAGTTCTACACACGTTCAGCTCGATGACGTCCCTCGAACTCCGATCCAGCCGAGCGTTGAGGGAGAGTTTCATCAGCACGACGGCGTGGTGACGATGATGATGTTCCACCGACGCAGGGCTTCGCCTAAGCTCCGCGACGGTATTATCGAGGTGTAATCTGGTGGAGAGGGGCACCGCACACGGCTAAAATATCGTATATCAAGTGTGTCCATGGGGTGCCCCCTGCCCCCGTATATAAAGGAGCAAGGGAGGAGGAGGCCGGCCCTAGGAGGGGGCGCACCAAGTGTGGAGTCCTACTAGGACTCCCTAGTCCTAGTAGGATGCCACCTCCCATATGGAATAGGAAAAGAGGAAGGGAAAAAGAGAAGGAAGGAAGGGGGCGCCCCCCTTCCCTAGTCCAATTCGGACCAGACCAAGGGGAGGGGTGCGGCCACCCTTGAGGCCCTTTTCCTTCTTTCCCGTATGGCCCAATAAGGCCCAATACGTATTCCCGTAACTCTCCGGTACTCCGAAAAATACCCGAATCACTCGGAACCTTTCCGAAGTTCGAATATAGTCGTCCAATATATCGATCTTTACGTCTCGACCATTTCGAGACTCCTCGTCATATCCCCGATCTCATCCGGGACTCCGAACTCCTTCGGTACATCAAAACTCAATAAAACTGTCATCGTAACGTTAAGCGTGCGGACCCTACGGGTTTGAGAACTATGTAGACATGACCGAGACACCTCTCCGGTCAATAACCAATAGCGGGACCTGGATGCCCATATTGGCTCCCACATATTCTACGAAGATCTTTATCGGTCAGACCGCATAACAACATACGTTGTTCCCTTTGTCATCGGTATGTTACTTGCCCGAGATTCGATCGTCGGTATCTCGATACCTAGTTCAATCTCGTTACCGGCAAGTCTCTTTACTCGTTCTGTAATACATCATCTTGCAACTAACTCATTAGTCACAATGCTTGCAAGGCTTATAGTGATGTGCATTACCGAGTGGGCCCAGAGATACCTCTCCGACAATCGGAGTGACAAATCCTAATCTCGAAATACGCCAACCCAACAAGTACCTTTGGAGACACCTGTAGAGCACCTTTATAATCACCCATTTACGTTGTGACGTTTGGTAGCACACAAAGTGTTCCTCCGGTAAACGGGAGTTGCATAATCTCATAGTCATAGGAACATGTATAAGTCATGAAGAAAGCAATAGCAACATACTAAACGATCGAGTGCTAAGCTAACGGAATGGGTCACGTCAATCACGTCATTCTCCTAATGAGGTGATCCCGTTAATCAAATGAAAACTCATGTCTATGGCTAGGAAACATAACCATCTTTGATTAACGAGCTAGTCAAGTAGAGGCATACTAGTGACACTTCGTTTGTCTATGTATTCACACATGTATTATGTTTCCGGTTAATACAATTCTAGCATGAATAATAAACATTTATCATGATATAAGGAAATATATAATACTTTATTATTGCCTCTAGGGCATATTTCCTTCAGTCTCCCACTTGCACTAGAGTCAATAATCTAGTTCACATCGCCATGTGATTTAACATCAATAATTCACATCACCATGTGATTAACACCCATAGTTCACATCTCTATGTGACCAACACTCAAAGGGTTTACTAGAGTCAATAATCTAGTTCACATCGCTATGTGATTAACACCCAAAGAGTACTAAGGTGTGATCATGTTTTGATTGTGAGATAATTTTAGTCAACGGGTCTGTCACATTCAGATCCGTAAGTATTTTGCAAATTTCTATGTTTACAATGCTCTGCACGGAGCTACTCTAGCTAATTGCTCCCACTTTCAATATGTATCTAGACCGAGACTTAGAGTCATCTAGATTTAGTGTCAAAACTTGCATCGACGTAACCCTTTACGACGAACCTTTTGTCACTTCCATAATCGAGAAACATATCCTTATTCCACTAAGGACAATTTTGACCGCTGTCCAGTGATCTACTCCTAGATCACTATTGTACTCCTTTGCCAAAATCAGTGTAGGGTATACAATAGATCTGGTACACAGCATGGCATACTTTATAGAACCTATGGCCGAGGCATAGGGAATGACTTTCATTCTCTTTCTATCTTCTGCCGTGGTCGGGCTTTGAGTCTTACTCAATTTCACACCTTGTAACACAGGCAAGAACTCTTTCTTTGACTGTTCTATTTTGAACTACTTCAAAATCTTGTTAAGGTATGTACTCATTGAAAAACTTATCAAGCGTCTTCATCTATCTCTATAGATCTTGATGCTCAATATGTAAGCAGCTTCACCGAGGTCTTTCTTTGAAAAAACTCCTTTCAAACACTCCTTTATGCTTTGCAGAATAATTCTACATTATTTCCGATCAACAATATGTCATTCACATATACTTATCAGAAATGCTGTAGTGCTCCCACTCACTTTCTTGTAAATACAGACTTCACCGCAAGTCTGTATAAAACTATATCCTTTGATCAACTTATCAAAGTGTATATTCCAACTCCGAGATGCTTGCACCAGTCCATAGATGGATCGCTGGAGCTTGCATATTTTGTTAGCACCTTTAGGATTGACAAAACCTCCTGGTTGCATCATATACAACTCTTCTTTAATAAATCCATTAAGGAATGCAGTTTTTTTTATCCATTTGCCATATTTCATAAAATGCGGTAATTGCTAACATGATTCAGACAGATTTAAGCATAGATACGAGTGAGAAACTCTCATCGTAGTCAACATCTTGAACTTGTCGAAAACCTTCTTGCGACAATTCTAGCTTTGTAGATAGTGATACTACTATCAGCGCAATCTTCCTCTTGACGATCCATTTGTTCTCAATTGCTTGCCAATCATCGGGCAAGTCAACCAAAGTCCACACTTTGTTCTCATACATGGATCTCATCTTAGATTTCATGGCCTCAAGCCATTTTGCGGAATCTGGGCTCACCATCGCTTCTTCATAGTTCGTAGGTTTGTCATGGTCTAGTAACATAACCTCCAGAACAGGATTACCGTACCACTCTGGTGCGGATCTTACTCTGGTTGACCTACAAGGTTTAGTAACAACTTGATCTGAAGTTTCATGATCATCATCATTAACTTCCTCACTCATTGGTATAGGCGTCACAGGAACCATTTCTTGTGATGAACTACTTTCCAATAAGGGAGCAGGTACAGTTACCTTATCAAGTTCTACTTTCCTCCCACTCACTTCTTTCGAGAGAAACTCCTTCTCTAGAAAGGATCCAGCAACGAATGTCTTGCCTTCGGATCTGTGATAGAAGGTGTACCCAACTGTCTCCTTTGGGTATCCGATGAAGACACATTTCTCCGATTTGGGTTTGAGCTTATCAGGATGAAACTTTTTCACATAAGCATCGCAACCCCAAACTTTAAGAAACGACAACTTTGGTTTCTTGCCAAACCACAGTTCATAAGGCGTCGTCTCAGCGGATTTTGATGGTGCCCTATTCAACGTGAATGTAGCTGTCTCTAATGCATAACCCCAAAACGATAGTGGTAGATCGGTAAGAGACATCATATATTGCACCATATCTAATAAAGTACGGTTATGATGTTCGGACACACCATTACACTGTGGTGTTCCAGGTGGCGTGAGTAGTGAAAACTATTTCACATTGTTTTAACTGAAGGCCAAACTCGTAACCAAAATACTCTTCTCCACGATCAAATCGTAGAAACTTTATTTTCTTGTTACGATGATTTTCGCTTCACTCTGAAATTATATGAACTTTTCAAATGTTTCAGACTTCTGTTTCATTAAGTAGATATTCCCATATCTGCTCAAATCATCTGTGAAGGTCAGAAAATAATGATACCTGCTACGAGCCTCAATATTCATCGGACCACATACATCTGTATGTATGATTTCCAACAAATCTGTTGCTCTCTCCATAGTTCCGGAGAACAACATTTTAGTCATCTTGCCCATGAGGCACGGTTCGCAAGCATCAAGTGATTCATAATCAAGTGATTCCAAAATTCCATCAGTATGGAGTTTCTTCATGCGCTTTACACCAATATGACCTAAACGGCAGTGCCACAAATGAGTTGCACTATCATTATTAACTTTGCATCTTTTGGCTTCATTATTATGAATATGTGTATCACTACGATCGAGATCCAACAAACCATTTTCGTTGGTGTGTATGACCATAGAAGGTTTTTATTCATGTAAACAGAACAACAATTGTTCTCTAACTTAAATGAATAACCATATTGCAATAAACATGATCAAATCATATTCATGCTCAACGCAAACACCAAATAACACTTATTTAGTTTCAACACTAATCCCGAAAGTATAGGGAGTGTGCGATGATGATCATATCAATCTTGGAACTACTTCCAAAACACATCGTCACCTCGCCTTTTACTAGTCTCTGTTTATTCTGCAACTCTCGTTTCGAGTTACTACTCTTAGCAACTGAACCAGTATCAAATACCGAGGGGTTGCTATAAACACTAGTAAAGTACACATCAATAACATGTATATCCAATATACCTTTGTTCACTTTGCCATCCTTCTTATCCACCAAATACTTGGGGCAGTTCCGCCTCCAGTGACCAGTTCCTTTGCAGTAGAAGCACTTAGTCTCAGGCTTAGGTACATACTTGGGCTTCTTCACTTCAGTAGCAACTTGCTTGCCGTTCTTTTTGAAGTTCCCCTTCTTCCCTTTGCCCTTTTTCTTGAAACTAGTGGTCTCGTCAACCATCAACACTTGAAGTGGTCTCGTCAACCATCAACACTTGATGTTTTTCTTGATTTCTACCTTCGTCGATTTCAGCATCACGAAGAGCTCGGGAATTACTTTCGTCATCCCTTGCATATCATAGTTTATCACGAAGTTCTACTAACTTGGTGATGATGACTAGAGAATTCTGTCAATCACTATTTTATCTGGAAGATTAACTCCCACTTGATTCAAGCGATTGTAGTACCCAGACAATCTGAGCACATGCTCACTAGTTGAGCGATTCTCCTCCATCTTTTAGCTATAGAACTTGTTGGAGACTTCATATCTCTCAACTCGGGTATTTGCTTGAAATATTAACTTCAACTCCTGGAACATCTCATATGGTCCATGATGTTCAAAACGTCTTTGAAGTCCCGATTCTAAGCCGTTAAGCATGGTGCACTAAACTATCAAGTAGTCATCATATTGAGCTAGCCAAACGTTCATAACGTCTGCATCTGCTCCTGCAATAGGTCTGTCACCTAGCGGTGCATCAAGGACATAATTTTCTGTGCAGCAATGAGGATAATCCTCAGATCACGGATCCAATCCGCATCTTTGCTACTAACATCTTTCAACATAATTTTTCTCTAGGAACATATCAAAAATAAACACAGGGAAGCAACAACGCGAGCTATTGATCTATAACATAATTTGCAAAATACTATCAGGACTAAGTTCATGATAAATTTAAGTTCAATTAATCATATTACTTAAGAACTCCCACTTAGATAGACATCCCTCTAATCCTCTAAGTGATCACGTGATCCATATCAACTAAACCATGTCCGATCATCACGTGAGATGGAGTAGTTTCAATGGTGAACATTACTATGTTGATCATATCTACTATATGATTCACGCTCGACCTTTCGGTCTCCGTGTTCCGAGGCCATATCTGTTATATGCTAGGCTCGTCAAGTTTAACCTGAGTATTCCGCGTGTGCAACTATTTTGCACCCGTTGTATTTGAACGTAGAGCCTATCACACCCGATCATCACGTGGTGTCTCAGCACGAAGAACTTCCGCAACGGTGCATACTCAGGGAGAACACTTATACTTTGATAATTTAGTGAAGGATCATCTTATAATGCTACCGTCAAACAAAGGAAGATAAGATGCATAAAGGATTAACATCACATGCAATCAATATAACTGATATGATATGGCCATCATCTTCTTGTGCTTGTGATCTCCATCTCCGAAGCACCGTGCTTGTGATCTCCATCTTCGAAGCACCATCATGATCACCATCGTCACCGGCGCGACACCTTGATCTCCATCGTAGCATCGTTGTCGTCTCGTCAATCTTATGCTTCTACGACTATTGCTACCGCTTAGTGATAAAGTAAAGCATTACATGGCGATTGCATTGCATACAATAAAACGACAACCATATGGCTCCTACCAGTTGCCGATAACTCGGTTACAAAACATGATCATCTCATACAACAAATTATATCACATCATGTCTTGACCATATCACATCACAACGTGCCCTGCAAAAACAAGTTAGACGTCCTCTACTTTGTTGTTGCAAGTTTTACGTGGCTGCTACGAGCTTAGCAAGAACCGTTCTTACCTACGCATCAAAACCACAACGATAGTTTGTCAAGTTGGTGCTGTTTTAACCTTCGGAAGGACCGGGCGTAGCCACACTCGGTTCAACTAAAGTGAGAGAGACAGACACCCGCCAGTCACCTTTAAGCAACGAGTGCTCCGAACGGTGAAACCAGTCTCGCGTAAGCGTACGCGTAATGTCGGTCCGGGCCGCTTCATCTCACAATACCGCTGAACCAAAGTATGACATGCTGGTAAGCAGTATGACTTATATCGCCCACAACTCACTTGTGTTCTACTCGTGCATAGCATCAACGCATAAAACCAGGCTCGGATGCCACCGCAAGATCATGGTGATGCATAGCAACGAGAGGGGAGAGTGTTGTCCACGTACCCTCGTAGACCGACAGCGGAAGCGTTATCACAACGCGGTTGATGTAGTCGTACGTCTTCACGATCCGACCGATCAAGTACCGAACGTACGGCACCTCCGAGTTCTACACACGTTCAGCTCGATGACGTCCCTCGAACTCCGATCCAGCCAAGTGTTGAGGGAGATTTTTATCAGCACGACGGCGTGGTGACGATGATGATGTTCCACCGACGCAGGGCTTCGCCTAAGCTCCGCGACGGTATTATCGAGGTGTAATCTGGTGGAGAGGGGCACCGCACACGGCTAAAATATCGTATATCAAATGTGTCCATGGGGTGTCCCTGCCCCCGTATATAAAGGAGCAAGGGAGGAGGAGGCCGGCCCTAGGAGGGGGCGCACCAAGTGTGGAGTCCTACTAGGACTCCCTAGTCCTAGTAGGATTCCACCTCCCATATGGAATAGGAAAAGAGGAACGGAAAAAGAGAAGGAAGGAAGGGGGCGCCCCCCTTCCCTAGTCCAATTCGGACCAGACCAAGGGGAGGGGTGCGGCCACCCTTGAGGCCCTTTTCCTTCTTTCCCGTATGGCCCAATAAGGCCCAATACGTATTCCCGTAACTCTCCGGTACTCCGAAAAATACCCGAATCACTCGGAACCTTTCCGAAGTCCGAATATAGTCGTCCAATATATCGATCTTTACGTCTCGACCATTTCGAGACTCCTCGTCATATCCCCGATCTCATCCGGGACTCCGAACTCCTTCGGTACATCAAAATTCAATAAAACTGTCATCGTAACGTTAAGCGTGCGGACCCTACGGGTTCGAGAACTATGTAGACATGACCGAGACACCTCTCCGGTCAATAACCAATAGCGGGACCTAGATGCCCATATTGGCTCCCACATATTCTACGAAGATCTTTATCGGCCAGACCGCATAACAACATACGTTGTTCCCTTTGTCATCGGTATGTTACTTGCCCGAGATTCGATCGTCGGTATCTCGATACCTAGTTCAATCTCGTTACCGGCAAGTCTCTTTACTCGTTCTGTAATACATCATCTCGCAAGTAACTCATTAGTCACAATGCTGGCAAGGCTTATAGTGATGTGCATTACCGAGTGGGCCCAGAGATACCTCTCCGACAATCAGAGTGACAAATCCTAATCTCGAAATACGCCAACCCAACAAGTACCTTTGGAGACACCTGTAGAGCACCTTTATAATCACCCATTTACGTTGTGACGTTTGGTAGCACACAAAGTGTTCCTCCGGTAAACGGGAGTTGCATAATCTCATAGTCATAGGAACATGTATAAGTCATGAAGAAAGCAATAGCAACATACTAAACGATCGAGTGCTAAGCTAACGGAATGGGTCACGTCAATCACGTCATTCTCCTAATGAGGTGATCCCGTTAATCAAATGACAACTCATGTCTATGGCTAGGAAACATAACCATCTTTGATTAACGAGCTAGTCAAGTAGAGGCATACTAGTGACACTTTGTTATTCTATGTATTCACACATGTATTATGTTTCCGGTTAATACAATTCTAGCATGAATAATAAACATTTATCATGATATAAGGAAATATATAATACTTTATTATTGCCTCTAGGGCATATTTCCTTCACCCAGTGGGTGTGGCGATGCCAATGAAGAGGGTACCGACAACTATCTTCTCTTTGGTTCGAATACGACCCATGTTTGAACAGGAAGCCCCCAAATGACCTTAAGAGTTGTTTAACGACGCTGATTCGAATACGATCCACGTGGGTTCCCGAAGGGGGTGGAACTATGATTCAAATATGATCAAAGAAAACTCCCCAATGAGCTCGGCACTTTGCCAATCAAATGGGTATCGACAGCTATGTTCTCTTTGGTTCGAATACGACCTATGTTTGAACAGGAAGCCCCCAAGTGACCTTATCGCGTAGGGCTAGACTCGAATACGATCATAAGCCGGATCCTCCTTCAAGTTATCATGTGATCTTGCAATGGAAACAACACGTCCACCTTTGGAGGAGAAAAAAGGACAGAGGTCCTGCTTTATTGCTTATGATAATATATACATGGCTATAGAAATATATACATTATGAGAGCCGGTGGCTCAAGTGTAGTAGGGTCGAAGCTGAGCTATGTTCCACGGCCGACGGGTCTCCTCCTCCGACTTGCGTGAATCTTTGTGCTCCCGAATGTCAATGAGGTAATATGACCCGTTATGCAAGTTCTTGCTGACCACAAAGGGTCCTTCCCAAGGCGGGGATAACTTGTGCGCATCTGTTTGATCTTGGATGAGCTGGAGCACCAGATCACCTTCCTGGAAGACCCGGGACTTAACCCGGCGACTGTGATAACGGCGCAGGTCTTGTTGGTAAATCGCGGATCGAGCCGCTGCCACATCGCGCTGCTCGTCCAACAAGTCAAGAGCATCTTGGCGCGCCTGTTCATTATCCGCCTCAACATAAGCCGCCACTCGAGGCGAGTCATGACGGATGTCACTAGGGAGGACTGCTTCCGCTCCATAAACCATGAAGAAAGGCGTATAACCCGTAGACCTGTTAGGTGTAGTATTGATGCTCCATAACACGGAGGGCAACTCCTCCACCCAACAACCCGGCGTCCGTTGCAAAGGGACCAAAAGCCGGGGCTTGATGCCCTTCAGAATCTCCTGATTAGCTCTCTCAGCTTGACCATTGGATTGAGGATGAGCCACTGATGAAACATCAAGTCGAATATGCTCTCGTTGACAAAACTCCTCCATGGCGCCTTTGGATAGATTGGTACCATTATCAGTTATAATGCTGTGCGGAAAGTGTCGTGGAATTGTCACGGCAGATGTCCTTGGGCTAGGACTTAGTCGTGGAGCCATCGCAACTAGGAAGCTTGAAGGGGTTATGCGGGACAAGGAACACGAGGGTTTATACTGGTTCGGCCCCTTACGGTGAAGGTAAAAGCCTACGTCCAGTTCGAAGTGTTATTGATTAGGGTTACGATCGCCGGGGAGCTAAACCGCTATCCCGGCTCTCGGAGAGATTGTTGTCACCCCCAAACCGCTGCCGGGTCGTCCCTTTATATAGGGAGGCTGACGCCCAGCAGCCCTTAGAGTCCCGGCCGGCTCATAAGAGTGTCCGGCTCGGGCTCTAAAACAATACTTGCCTTACACTACAAGTCTACTATAACAATGATTGTAACTACGGGCTTTAAGCCATATCCGGGTCTCAGCCCATCTCTGGCCCATTATCCTGAAACTTAGCTCCGGGCTTCTGGTAATGATCCTTGGAGTAACCCGGCCCTCCTGGCGGGTGACCCCCAGGTCTATATCCTCAACATTAGGCCCCAGATTGACTTGAGCCGGCTCGTGTCAATCTTCAGCTCCGCAGTCAGAAAAAATCTCCGGCTTATCATTCATGTGAAGGTCATAACCCGGAGTGACGTCATCCTCTGGACTCCGGGTAATCCGCCGTGACGTCATCCTCTATTAAGTCCGTTTTTTACTCCGCCAGATCCGCAACGGATCTTTGCTTTTACTGTCCTTCCGAGAATCGAGGCGCCGTGAGGGGGAGATAACCACGCCGTGGCCTCCTCAAATCCCGCGCCCACTTATGACTCGGCCTTATAAATAGGCCGGCCCGGCACTCTCTTCTTCACACTCTCCTTCTTCTTCCTCGCACTGCCGTTCCTCTGCCCGAGCTTCTGCCGCCGCCGCCGCCGTCGCACCCCTGGTCTTCCTCAACCCGGCCGCTGCATCAACCTGACTCGGACCAGATAACGTCGGCGACCTCCGCTCTTCTCCAGCTCCGGTGAGTCCCCTCTGCCTTACTAGCATAAATCTAGGACAGAGTTCATCTGTGTTCTTCATGTTCATCACTGTTACTGCAAGTTTCGGTAACCCCTGTAGCCACTGCCCCCGTTGATCCTTAGGCTTGTGTAGAACCACCGCGGTAGATATCTGAGGTTCATTTCTTCTACAAGAACACCTCTTTTTACTGCATAAGGACTGGGTTCCATCTCAAGAACCTCCCCTGCTTCTGTTTTTTAGGTCTAAAAAACTTTCTCTGCTCCGACTACTTTGATCCAAAAAAAGTTACTGTAATATGTGAAATCTGTTTACCACACTTAGTAAAAACTGCAGTCCTTGAATCTTGGCGGCTTATATTTCCGACTTAGAGAAAACATGCGCCGTAGAACTTTCCGGTTTAAAGAGAATCATGCTCTGTAGTATCTTCCGACTTAACCGCAGTAAGCCGTAGACGACCAACTTATCCTGAAAGCCCCGACGGCTTAGATAACCCACCGTATCAATACATACCATTAGTCCCCTTCATAAGCCGTCATTGTAACTTGAATGATATACTCCGGCTTATAATTAACCCGGACACTTTTCTCTTCCTCGTAGACCACCAACCGTCACCATGCCTCCCAAGGCTCCCATCACTTGCAACTGGATGAAATCCAGCGTCACCGAAGAGAC
The DNA here is from genome assembly GCF_018294505.1 of Triticum aestivum. NCBI lineage: Eukaryota > Viridiplantae > Streptophyta > Magnoliopsida > Poales > Poaceae > Triticum > Triticum aestivum. The sequence continues at coordinate 135,455,084 of NC_057811.1, read as the reverse complement.
CCTGGCCAACTTCGTTAAGTCCGGATATCTGCCTAAGAAGGAAGTGATGTCCTACCGTGCCCCTGACCCGTCCGAAGAAAGGCCACAGCCGAGAGACGGGGAGGTAGTGATCTTTGCCGACCATATGAGCCGGGGCTTCGCACCGCCTGGCTCAAAATTCTTCCGGGACGTGCTCAACTCCTTTGATCTTCGGCCTCAGGATATAGGACCCAATTCCATATCCAACATCTGCAACTTCCAAGTTTTTTGTGAAGTATATCTTGGAGAAGAGCCGAGTCTGCTGCTCTTCAGAGAGCTGTTCTATTTGAACCGCCAAACCGAGTGCGCAAACGGTCCAAGTCTAGAGTTAGGCGGCATCTCCATCCAACGGCGCAGGGATTGTCTGTTCCCTTACGCAGAACCGCCAAGTCACCCCAAGGACTGGAACATGACTTGGTTCTACTGCCAAGACACGTCCCCGGCTGATGAGAGCCCGCTGCCCGGCTTTCGCCCAACGCGCCTGGAGCCAACTCATCCATTATCCGACAAGCTGACTGCCGCAGAACGCCAGCCTCTGCTTCCAACGATCAACAAGATCAAAGCCCTGATAGGCAATGGTCTGAACGGAATTGACCTGGTCCGGGTCTGGATCTCATGGCGGGTGATCCCATTGAGCCGCCGCCCCGGCTTAATGTGTGAGTACACCGGGCGAAAGGATGACCCGCAGAGGCACAGTCGCAATGATCTTCCAGAAGACGTTGCTGAAGAAGAGACCAAGGCTCTTTTAAACGAGAGCCTGGCAGACTGTGGAAGAATCGGGCTAGCCCCGTTCTGCAAGACCAATCCAGCCCCAGCGGTAAGCCGCTGACTTTAACCTTTCCATTTTGTTTTACCTGTCATCTTACTAAGAGCTCATTACTGTATTTCTCAGGCTGATGATAAATTCTGGCGGGTCAAGTATGACCACGAGGCGGCCAAGAAGGCCAGGAAGGCGAAGAAAGCCGCCAAGAGAGCCGCCCCTCGCAAAAAGGGAAACAGACCCACTGCTTCGGAGCTGCTGCAATTAAGCGATAGCTCCGAGTCAGAGGTAACCCTTAAATCTTTTAAATTCTTGCAGTATATGTTGTCTGATGCTGTCCGCCTTATCAACACTTGCTTATTGACAGGATGACACCGGTGCCAGTAACCCGGTGGTCGAAGAGGTAACATCACTTTCCTCCGGCTCGGAGCCTTTACCACAGCTGAAAGTCCGAAGGGTAACCCGGAAAGTAAGCTTTTCCCATCGATTAGCTCACCGAGACCCTCAATTTCTTTTGAAGCAGTAGGTTCACGAGAGCCGGCGTCACACCCGGGCCCGCAAGGACACCGACCTCTCCACTGAGTTACCCGACGCAATGAGGAAACGCCGCACTGAGGTTTTTTCTCACCTGTACCCTTTTCATCCGTTGGCGGGTGTCATCCGTCAGCCACTCAACTCTTCTGACTCCAATTACCAGGAGACCTCCCCCTCCTCGGGTGACTCCATGCAGTCAAGTCTGCCGGCCTTCAAGACTGCCCCCGGGTAATAACAATCTCCTTACATTATCTGTCTGTACTTACCCTTTGTATGCCTAACACTTCTGCCTTTTCAGTGCCCAGGCAAAGCTCACCAAAAGAGTAAAGAAGACCAGGTCAGCCGGAGTGCCCGACTTGCCTGAGCCGGAGACGACGGCTCAAGAGCCGCCAGTCACCTCCGCCCCTGAAGCCACCATTCCCATGGATACGGCGCCTGAAGCCCCTGCCCCGACCACCAAGACAACGACCGAAGCGTTAGCTAACCCGGAGGCCTCCGGCTCAGCCCCACCAGCTAACGACCCGGACGTGGTAATTACCCGGACGGAGTTTGTTGAGCCGGGAAGGCCGACCGCGCTGGCCAAATGCTCCGCGAGGGGGGAGTTGCTGCAACCCCACCGGGTGAATCTGGATCTCTCCAGCTACACCGACTTAAGTATTGGAGAACTCGTCTCAGGCTACATCAGCCAGGTTCACAAGAGCCGGGACGCCGAGATCGCCATGGTCAACCAGATCCAACAAAAATCTGAGGTAACCTTCTGCTGTTCTCTTACTTTCCGCATAGTGATCCTTGCCATTCTAGCCCCCAAGTCTAGGACTTATACTTGAATATGTTGTAGACTTTAGATTCCGGCTTACCGAACTGAGCCGGCCGTACATAGATAGATACGTTCAATATGCATTAGCCCCCAAGTGCCAAGTGTCTTTGCTTGGAAAGCGCTTGGGACTTTATAGAATGACTGTTAATAACCCGGAAATACATGCAGGCTGTTGGCAAGAAATTAGAGTCGGACCTGGCGGATCTCAAGAGCCGGCTGAAGGCACAAGAGATGGAGACCCGGAAGGAAAATGCCAAGTTTGTCTCCAGCATCGCCGCTCAGGAGAAATTGAAGACTGAATTCGACGCTGGGCGGAAGGCCTGGGCTGAGGAGAAAGCTGCACTGGTGACCCGGGCAGAACAGGCGGAGAAGGCCCTCACTGAGAAGACCGCTGAGCTCTCCGGTCTAAAGCGCCAAGTGTCCCAAATGGTAGCTGCCATCTTCGGTAAGTTACCTCACCGGTTTTCATTCAAGTTGGAATGTTTACATCTCTTAACTCATCCTTATCACCGGGTCATCTGATGTTGTTTAAACAGGTTCCAGAAGCGCCAACTTGAACCAGAGCGTGGTCACCAAGTTAAAGGCCGTGTACACCCTGGTGGAACAGCTCTACACCGGGTCACAGCGGGCCTTAGCTGTGGTGGCCCTGTCAAATGAAGTGCCGACTCATCTGGCCGAAGTCCTGCGCCGGCTTGCAGTTCTGCCGCACCGGATCCAGGAGCTACGACAAGCATCCGCGAGATCCGGAGCAATCGCCGCACTGAGCCGGGCCAAAGCCTTCTTGCCGGAGCTAGACCCGGCAGATATCGCCCTGGATTACCCCAGCCTGAAAGAAGACGGCTCAGCGTTCGACCAGAAGGACTTCGCGGCTTGTGTGAAGGCTGTGCGCCCGGTGGCCACCATCATCGGGAACGACACCGATTTAACCAAGTATCAGCCGGGATACAACGCGGAGAATCAGAGGATTCCAACCCCTCGCTATGAAGCTATCAATCTGATTCCCCCGGCTCGCCAGCACACCTTCGCCCCGGAGATTAACCCGGCCGGGTTAATTGACGAAGAAGCTCAGTTCGAAGCTCTCAGCGGCATCAACTGGAAGTCGTCGACCTTCGAAGCCTTGGGATCAGCCGAAGCAGAAGATGAGCCGGGGACTTCAACTCAGCAGGCGTCATAAACCGGCTAGCGGCTCACCAAACAACGCCCCATCCTTGAAACTGTGAAAGACTTTTGTAATAGAGTAGGTGCAACAATTTATCTCTGCCGTGCCATCGTGCACGTAATGAATGCTGAAATCCTTTGAAGTCATTCTTGTGATGCTCCTCCGGGTCGTAATTATCCCTTTGTCCTTCTCAACCTTAAAAAGTGCCTTCAAATATCTGCATAAAAAGGCAAATTACAAGTCGCAAGGCGGCTTACCGCCCTGAGAATCAGGTGTTTGAGATGGATAACCCGGGATACGAACCAAAAAAGATTGGTCCTTAACTATACTCGAACATAGCTGTGATGACACACTTAACAGCCTGTAAGCATGCTTTCCGGGTTAAATAACCCGGGTAGCACGGTTGGTACCTTAACTCGAATTTATTTGTTTTGATGACATCCATGATGCTCAACTAACAAGATAAACCAAAATTAAGCCGGCAAGTGAAACCCGGCAGTACATACTTTGACATGATCAAAGCAAGTTTGTGGTAAAATATAAAAACTTAAGGGCTTCCGGTTCGAATACGACCAGAAACTCGGTCCAAAGGGGTTAAGCTAAGATTCGGATACGATCATATAGCCCCCAGTGGGTTTGGCGATGCCAATCAAGAGGGTATCGACAGCTATGTTCTCTTTGGTTCGAATACGACACATGTTTGAACAGGAAGCCCCCAAGTGATTCTGAAAATTTGTTTAACGACGCTGATTCGAATACGATCCACGTCGGCTCTCAGAGGGGTTACACTATGATTCAAATATGACCAGAGGCAACTTCCCAATGAGCTCGGCACTTTGCCAATCAAATGGGTATCGACAGCTATGTTCTCTTTGGTTCGAATACGACCCATGTGTGAACAGGAAGCCCCCAAGCGACTTTACTGCTTACAGCTAGATTCGAAGATGATCATAAGCCGGATCTTCTGTAAGTCAGCATGTAACAACACACATTTTTGGAAGAGAGCAAAGGACAGAGGTCCTGCTTTATTGCTTTATCATAATATATACATGGCTGAGATAAATATGTACATCACAAGAGTCGGAAGCTCAAGTGTAGTAAGGCCGAAGCTGAGCTATGTTCCACGGCCGACGGGTCTCCTCCTCAGATTTACGCGAGTCCTTCTGCTCCCGGATATCAATGAGGTAATATGACCCATTGTGCAAGTTCTTACTGACCACAAAAGGCCCTTCCCAAGGTGGGGATAACTTGTGTGCATCTGTTTGATCCTGGATGAGCCGGAGCACCAGGTCGCCCTCCTGGAAGACCCGGGATTTGACCCGGCGGCTATGATAACGGCACAGGTCTTGTTGGTAAATCGCTGAACGGGCGGCTGCCACATCACGCTGTTCGTCCAGCAAGTCCAGAGCATCTTGGCGCGCCTGTTCATTATCCGTCTCAACATAAGCCGCCACACGAGGTGAATCATGACGGATGTCGCTGGGGAGAACTGCTTCTGCTCCATAAACCAGGAAGAAAGGCGTGAAGCCTGTAGACCTGTTAGGAGTAGTGTTGATGCTCCATAAAATGGAGGGCAACTCCTCCACCCAACAACCTGGCGTCCGTTGCAAAGGGACCAAGAGCCGGGGTTTAATGCCCTTCAGAATCTCCTGGTTAGCTCTCTCAGCTTGACCATTGGATTGGGGGTGTGCCACTGAAGAGACATCAAGCCGGATATGCTCTCTTTGACAAAACTCCTCCATAGCGCCTTTGGACAGATTAGTGCCATTGTCTGTTATGATGCTGTGTGGAAAGCCGAAGCGGAAGATCACCTTTTTCATAAATTGAACCGCCGTGGCTGCATCACACTTGCTAACTGGCTCAGCTTCCACCCACTTCGTGAATTTGTCCACTGCCACCAAGAGGTGGGTCTTCTTATCTTTGGACCGTTTAAAAGGCCCGACCATATCAAGCCCCCAGACCGCAAAGGGCCAAGTGATCGGGATCATCCTCAATTCCTGAGCCGGCACATGAGCCCGTCGGGAGAACCTTTGGCAGCCATCACAGTTACTGACCACGTCCTCTGCATCAGCGTGAGCCGTCAGCCAATAAAAACCATGACGGAAAGCCTTGGCCACAAGAGACTTTGAACCGGCATGATGGCCACAATCCCCTTCATGGATCTCGCGCAAGATCTCTTGACCTTCCTCAGGGGAGATACAACGCTGGAATGCCCCTGAAACACTGCGATGATGCAACTCGCCATCGATAACAATCATTGACTTAGCCCGCCGGGTTATTTGCCTGGCCAGAATTTCATCCTCAGGCAACTCTCCCCGGGTTATATAAGCCAGATATGGCATTGTCCAGTCTGGTATGATATGAAGAGCCGCCACCAGTCGTGCCTCCGGGTCAGGGATAGCCAAGTCCTCCTCTGTAGGCAACTTAACCGAAGGGTTATATAGGACATCCAGGAAAGTGTTAGGCGGCACCGGCTTTCGCTGAGAGCCGAGCCGGCTTAAAGCATCAGCCGTCTCATTCTTCCTGCGGTCAATGTGCTCCACTTGATATCCCTGAAAGTGCCCGGCAATGGCATCAACCTTGCGGCGATAAGCCGCCATTAGAGGATCCTTAGAATCCCAGGTGCCTGATACTTGTTGAGCCACCAAGTCTGAGTCACCAAAACACCTCAGCCGGCTTAAGCTCATCTCCTTAGCCACCCGAAGACCGTGGAGCAAAGCCTCGTACTCAGCCGCATTATTAGTGCAAGGAAACATCAACCGTAGCACATAATGGAACTTGTCACCTTTAGGGGAAGCCAAGACCACACCAGCCCCCGAGCCCTCCAGCTGCCTGGACCCATCAAAGTGAATAGTCCAATAAGTGTTATCCGGCTTTTGCTCGGGTACTTGTGACTCTGTCCAATCATTGATGAAATCTATCAAGGCCTGAGACTTAACAGCAGTGCGTGGCACATATTTGAGGCCATGAGGTCCAAGTTCTATAGCCCACTTAGCAATTCTCCCTGTAGCCTCTCTGTTCTGGATAATATCATCGAGAGGGGCGGGACTGACCACAGTGATGGGATGACCTTGAAAGTAATGCTTAAGCTTCCGGCTCGCCATAAACACCCCATATACGAGCTTCTGCCAATGCGGATACCGCTGCTTGGACTCAATGAGCACCTCACTGACATAATAAACTGGCCGCTGAACCGGATGCTCCTTACCCACCTCCTTGCGCTCCACCACAATAGCCACGCTGACGGCTCGTGCGTTTGCCGCTACATACAGTAGCAAGGGCTCCTTATCAACCGGAGCAGCAAGGACGGGGGGCTCTGCCAGTTGCTTTTTCAAATCCTCGAAGGCGGTATTAGCTGCATCATTCCAGACAAAGTTATCAGTTTTCTTCATCAATTGATATAAGGGCATAGCCTTCTCACCCAAACGGCTTATAAACCGGCTTAACGCAGCGATGCGACCCGCCAAACGCTGAACGTCATTTATACATGCCGGCTTAGCTAGAGAAGTGATAGCTTTGATCTTCTCTGGGTTAGCCTCAATGCCCCTGTCAGAAACCAAGAAGCCCAATAGTTTGCCTGCAGGAACACCAAAAACACATTTGGCCGGGTTAAGCATCATCTTATAGACCCGGAGATTGTCGAAGGTTTCCCTTAAGTCATCTATCAGGGTTTCCTCCTTGATGGATTTAACCACAATGTCGTCCACGTAAGCGTGGACATTGCGCCCGATCTGCTTATGAAGGCAATTCTGCACACAACGCTGGTAAGTCGCCTGTGCACACTTGAGTCCAAAGGGCATAGACACATAGCAGAAGGCTCCAAAGGGAGTGATGAACGCCGTCTTCTCCTGGTCCTTAACTGCCATCTTAATCTGATGATACCCGGAATAAGCATCCAAGAAACTTAAGCGTGCACAACCTGCCGTGGCGTCAATGATTTGATCGATACGGGGGAGAGCAAAAGGATCAGCCGGACACGCCTTGTTCAAGTCCGTGTAGTCCACACACATCCGCCAGGTGCCGTTCTTTTTAAGTACGAGCACCGGGTTAGCCAACCACTCTGGGTGAAAAACCTCAACAATGAACCCGGCCGCCCAAAAGCCGGGCCACTTCTTCACCAATAGCCTTCCGCCTCTCTTCGTTAAACCGTCGAAGGAACTGTCTGACCGGCTTAAATTTTGGGTCCACATTGAGAGTGTGCTCAGCGAGTTCTCTAGGTACACCTGGCATGTCAGAAGGTTTCCAGGCAAAGATGTCCCTATTCTCACGGATGAACTCGATGAGCGCGCCTTCCTATTTCGGGTCCAGATTTGCACTGATGCTGAACTGCTGAGACGAGTCACCTGGAACAAAATCAACAAGTTTAGTCTCATCGGCTGATTTAAACTTCATTGCTGGTTCATTCTCCGTGGTTGGCTTTTTCAGAGAGGTCATATCTGTTGGGTCAACATTGTCTTTATAAAATTTCAACTCTTCTGTGGCACAAACAGACTCTGCATAAGCCGCGTCACCTTCCTCACACTCCAGAGCCACTTTCCGGCTGCCGTGAACTGTAATGGTCCCATTGTGACCCGGCATCTTGAGCTGTAAGTACACATAACACGGCCGTGCCATGAACTTGGCATAAGCCGGCCGTCCGAATATAGCATGGTATGGACTTCTTATCTTGACCACCTCAAAGGTCAACTTCTCCACCCTGTAGTTGTTTTCATCACCAAAAGCCACTTCCAATTCGATCTTGCCGACTGGATAAGCCGACTTACCGGGTACCACACCATGGAAGATAGTATTTGACTGGCTGAGGTTCTTATCAACTAGCCCCATACGACGGAAAGTCTCATAATAGAGGATGTTGATGCTGCTGCCTCCATCCATGAGTACCTTTGTGAACTTATAGCCTCCCACCTGAGGAGCCACTACTAAGGCCAGGTGGCCCGGGTTATCCACCCGGGGAGGGTGATCCTCCCTACTCCACACTATGGGCTGCTCCGACCACCGTAAGTAGCGTGGAACCGCTGGCTCAACAGCATTAACAGCCCTCTTGTGAAGCTTCTCGTCTCGTTTGCACAAACTAGTGGTGAACACGTGATACTGTCCACCGCTAAGTTGCTTCGGGTTGGTCTGATAACCCCCCTGTTGCTGCTGATGACCCTGACCCGACTGTTGATTGAAGCCCCCTTGACCGTTCTGAGGACCGGAATTTGACCCGCCACCCGGGCCATGAGAGCCGCTAGCGCCGGAGCCGCCTGCGCCTGGGCCGCCGCCCGGGCCATTGTAGTTTTTAAAGGCCTTCATGATAGCACAATCCTTCCACAGATGAGTCGCTGGCTTCTCTCTAGAGCCGTGTCTCGGACAAGGTTCATTCAACAGCTGCTCCAGATAAGGTCCTGACCCGCCGCCTCGGGGAGGGGGCCTCCGCTTGCGTCGCTGGTTTATGCCTTGGGTGTTGGCTACGAACTCCAGGCTGCCATCGGCCTTGCGCTTGCCTCCTCCTTGATTCCCCGGGTTAAACTGAGGGCCCTTGCCATTGCCGTTCTTCTTTCCCTTCCCTGTCCTTTCATCATCTGAAGGGGGATCCTTGGTACCATCGGAATCAGCGTATTTGACAAGAGCCGCCATTAGTGTACCCATATCCGTGCAGTCACGTTTAAGCCGTCCAAGCTTCATCTTTAGGGGCACAAAACGACAGTTCTGTTCTAACATCAAGACTGCAGAGCCGGCGTCCATCTTATCTGATGAATGTATGATCTCCTTGACCCGGCGAACCCAATGGGTCGTGGACTCACCCTCCTGCTGCTTACAGTTAGTCAAATCCACAATTGACATAGACTGCCTACAGGTATCCTTGAAGTTTTGAATGAACCGGGCCTTCAGCTCAGTCCAAGACCCAATGGAGTTTGGTGGCAGCCCTTTTAACCACGTGCGGGCAGTTCCATCTAACATCATGGTGAAATATTTGGCCGTGGCCGCCTCGCTGACCTCTAGCAGTTCCATAGCCATCTCATAACTCTCAATCCAGGCCGCAGGCTGTAAGTCAGCTGTATAGTTAGGCACCTTCCTAGGGCCCTTGAAATCCTTAGGTAAACGTTCATTACGGATGGCCGGCACCAAACAAGGGACACCCCCGGCCCTGGTAGAAATACCCACATCAACGGACGCCGTTGGATAAGCCGGGGGGGTCTGATAAGCCGTCAATTGCGGCACCTGCTCCGCCTCTTGCCGTGCTTGGTCTGCGGCGTAGAAGGTTCCAACATGAGCCGGGCCATGGCGTCGGACATTACTTGAGCCGGTCGCCGAGACCATGTGCCGGCTGTAGCTCGGGCTCTGGCCTGGGCGAGGAGTTGAGTGGATCCTGTCCCGGCTGTAGGAGTACGCCTCTTGCTGCGCTAGGGCCGTCTGCAGGAGTTCCCTGACCCGGCGGGTTTCCACGGCTGCCGGAGAATTGCCGTCAACGGGAAGAGCCGCCAGTCGTGCTGCCGCAGCTACCATGTTCTCCAGCGGGTTATCGTAATGACCCGGGGGTATTGGCACATACTGAGGCGGGGCAGGGGCGCCTGGGGAGGCCCCATTACTAGTGGCTGAATAAGGGGTCCCGACCCGGGCGCAATGACCCCTGGTGGGTTACTGGATCCCGCACCCGGCGTGTTGAATAGATTGCGCGGATCGTAAACCGGCGGGAGTCGAGACTGGGCCTTCTGATGCCTCCTTCTCATGACCTCGTTGGCCGCGTTCTGATCCATCGTGAGTTGGAAGGACTGCGCCTGAATCAACTGAGTCCGGGCGTCGAGAGCCGCCCGCTCCGCCGCCAGCCTGATCCCTTCTGCTGCAAGATCCTCTTTTGCTTTCATCAGATCCAATTTTAACTGTGCCACCTCCGCGTCATGCTGGGCTTGATCTGCCGGGTCAACCATGGCAGTTAACAGGGCCGTCATCTTATCTGTGAGATCCATCAGCACCTGAGCCGGGGAAGGCTCCGGATTTTCTGATCCGGTAGCGGGGTTCTGAACAGGCTGCGCACCAGCCATAAAAACTCCGACCTGACTTGGCAGCTCAAAAAGGTCCGGAATACTGTTGCCGTCGGAATAACTCATGAGCCTGCCATCTTGAAGTTGGTACAACGAGTTTGACTCATCAGCGGCCGACTCGCCGTCAGAGCCGGCGGCCGCCTCATCCCCAGACCCAGATGGATCGGAGGGCCTTCCATGGATGCATCCCACAAAAGCACGTTTTAAGGAAGGCCGGGCCCGGGCGGATCGTGCGCGCTGAGCCGTTTCGATGAGATCGGCGCAGAGACCCGGCTCGGGGCCCGGCTCACCAACCTTGCCAATGAAGACATGAATTCCGCCAAAGGGGACCCGGTACCCGTACTCCACTGAGCCGGCGTCGGGGCCCCAGTCCGCGTCGTCGATGTAGAGCCTGCCGCGACGACTCTTGGTCATCCGGCCCACAGCGTATCCCTTGAGCCCTTCGAAGCTGCCCTTCAAGAACTCAAATCCACCGTGCGCTGGCCCCACGGTGGGCGCCAACTGTCGTGGAATTGTCACGGCAGATGTCCTTGGGCTAGGACTTAGTCGTGGAGCCATCGCAACTAGGAAGCTTGAAGGGGTTATGCGGGACAAGGAACACGAGGGTTTATACTGGTTCGGCCCCTTACGGTGAAGGTAAAAGCCTACGTCCAGTTCGAAGTGTTATTGATTAGGGTTACGATCGCCGGGGAGCTAAACCGCTATCCCGGCTCTCGAAGAGATTGTTGTCACCCCCAAACCGCTGCCGGGTCGTCCCTTTATATAGGGAGGCTGACGCCCAGCAGCCCTTAGAGTCCCGGCCGGCTCATAAGAGTGTCCGGCTCGGGCTCTAAAACAATACTTGCCTTACACTACAAGTCTACTATAACAATGATTGTAACTACGGGCTTTAAGCCATATCCGGGTCTCAGCCCATCTCTGGCCCATTATCCTGAAACTTAGCTCCGGGCTTCTGGTAATGATCCTTGGAGTAACCCGGCCCTCCTGGCGGGTGACCCCCAGGTCTATATCCTCAACAGAAAGCCAAAGCGAAAGATCATCTTTTTCATAAACTGAACCGCCGTGGCTGCGTCACACTTGCTAACTGGCTCTGCTTCAACCCACTTTGTAAATTTGTCAACTGCCACCAAGAGGTGGGTCTTCTTATCCTTGGACCTTTTAAAAGGCCCAACCATATCAAGCCCCCAGACCGGAAAGGGCCAAGTAATTGGGATCATCCTCAGCTCCTGAGCCGGCACATGAGCCCGTCGCGAGAACCTTTGGCAACCATCACATTTACTGACCAACTCCTCCGCATCAGCATGAGCCGTCAGCCAATAAAAACCATGACGAAAAGCCTTGGCCACAAGAGACCTTGAGCTGGCATGATGGCCACCATCCCCTTCATGAATCTCACGCAAGATCTCTTGACCTTCCTCAGGGGAGACACAACGCTGGAATGCTCCCGTAACACTGCGGCGATGCAACTCACCATTGATAACAACCATTGACTTAGACCGCCGGGTTATTTGTCTGGCCAAAGCTTCATCCTCAGGAAAATCTCCCCGGGTCATGTAAGCCAGATAGGGCACTGTCCAGTCCGGGATGATGTGGAGAGCCGCCACCAACTGTGCTTCCGGGTCAGGGACAACCAAACCTTCCTCTGTAGGCAACTTAACAGAAGGGTTATGCAAGACGTCCAGGAAAGTATTAGGCGGCACCGGTTTTCGCTGAGAGCCCAGCCGGCTTAAAGCATCAGCCACCTCGTTCTTCCTGCGATCGATGTGCTCTACTTGATAACCCTGAAAGTGTCCAGCAACGGCATCAACCTCACGGCGATAAGCCGCCATGAGAGGGTCCTTGGAATCCCACTTGCCTGATACTTGTTGAGCCACCAAGTCTGAGTCGCCGAAGCACCTTACCCGGTTCAAATTCATCTCCTTAGCCATCCGAAGACCGTGGAGCAAGGCCTCATACTCAGCCGCATTGTTGGTGCAAGGAAACATTAACTGTAGCACATAATGGAACTTGTCACCTTTAGGGGAAGCCAACACGACTCCAGCCCCCGAGCCCTCCAATTGCCTGGACCCATCGAAGTGAATAGTCCAATATGTGTTATCCGGCTTTTGTTCAGGCACTTGTAGCTCTGTCCAATCGTTGATGAAATCCACCAAGGCTTGGGATTTAACAGCAACGCGTGGTACGTATTTCAAACCATGAGGTCCGAGCTCTATGGCCCACTCGGCCACTCTCCCTGTGGCCTCTCTGTTTTGAATGATATCTCCAAGGGGGGCAGAACTGACCACAGTAATGGGGTGACCCTGGAAATAATGCTTAAGCTTCCGGCTTGCCATGAACACACCATAAACAAGCTTCTGCCGATGCGGGTACCGCTGTTTGGACTCGATGAGCACTTCACTGACATAATAAACCGGCCGCTGAACCGGATGCTCCTTACCCTCTTCCTTGCGCTCCACCACCACAGCCACACTGACGGCTCGTGTGTTAGCAGCCACATACAACAATAAAGGCTCCTTGTCAACTGGGGAAGCAAGGACTGGGGGCTCTGCCAGCTGCCTCTTCAAATCCTCAAAAGCAGTATTAGCTGCATCATTCCAGACAAAGTCATGAGTTTTCTTCATCAACTGATATAATGGCATGGCCTTCTCACCCAAACGGCTTATGAACCGGCTTAAAGCAGCGATACGACCCGCCAAGCGCTGGATGTCGTTTATACACGCCGGCTTAGCCAGGGAGGTGATGGCCTTGATCTTCTCCGGGTTAGCCTCAATGCCTCTGTTAGAAACCAAGAAACCCAAGAGCTTGCCTGTAGGAACACCAAAAACACACTTGGCCGGGTTAAGCATCATCTTGTAGACCCGGAGATTATCAAAGGTTTCCCTCAGATCATCTATCAAGGTTTCTTCCTTCCTGGATTTAACCACAATAACATCCACATAAGCATGAACATTGCGCCCAATCTGGTTATGAAGACAGTTCTGCACGCAACGCTGATAAGTCGCCTGCGCACTCTTGAGTCCAAAGGGCATAGACACATAGCAGAAGGCTCCAAAGGGAGTGATGAACGCCGTCTTCTCCTGGTCCTTAACTACCATTTTAATATGATGATATCCAGAATAAGCATCCAAGAAACTTAAGCGCTCACAACCCGCCGTAGCATCAATGATTTGATCAATACAGGGAAGGGCAAAAGGATCAGCCGGACACGCCTTGTTTAAGTCCGTGTAGTACACACACATCCGCCAGGTGCCGTTCTTCTTGAGCACGAGCACCGGGTTAGCTAACCACTCTGGGTGAAAGACTTCAACAATAAACCCGACCGCCAAGAGCCGGGCCACCTCTTCGCCAATAGCTTTCCGCCTCTCTTCATTAAACCGCCGAAGGAATTGCCTGACCGGCTCAAATTTCGGATCAACATTGAGAGTGTGCTCAGCGAGTTCTCTAGGTACACCTGGCATGTCAGAAGGTTTCCATGCAAAGATGTCCCTATTCTCACGGATGAACTCGATGAGAGCGCTTTCCTATTTTGGATCCAGATTGGCACTGATGCTAAATTGCTGAGATGAATCACCTGGAATGAAATCAATAAGTTTAGTCTCATCAGCCGACTTAAATTTCGTTACCGGATCAAGCTCCGTAGTCGGCTTTTTCAGAGAGGTCATATATGTTGGGTCAACATTGTCCTTGTAAAATTTTAACTCCTCTGTTGCACAAACAGATTCTGCATAAGCTGCATCACCTTCCTCACACTCCAAGGCCACCTTTCGGCTGCCATGAACCGTAATGGTCCCATTGAGACCCGGCATCTTGAGCTGTAAATACACGTAGCACGGCCGCGCCATGAACTTGGCATAAGCCGGCCGCCCGAATATGGCATGTACGGGCTTCTTATCTTGACCACCTCAAAGGTCAATTTTTCCACCCTGTAGTTGTGCTCGTCTCCAAAGGCCACTTCTAATTCGATCTTGCCGACTGGATAAGCCGACTTACCAGGTACCACACCATGGAAAATAGTGTTTGACTGGCTGAGGTTCTTATCAATCAACCCCACACGACGGAAAGTCTCGTAATAGAGGATGTTGATGCTACTGCCTCCATCCATGAGCACCTTAGTGAACTTATATCCTCCCACCTGAGGAGCCACCACCAAGGCCAAGTGACCTGGATTATCCACCCGGGGAGGGTGATCCTCCCTACTCCACACTATAGGCTGCTCAGACCATCGTAAATAGCGTGGAACCGCCGGCTCAACAGCATTCACAGCCCTCTTATGAAGCTTCTGATCTCGCTTACACAGACTGGTGGTAAACACATGATACTATCCACCGCTAAGCTGCTTTGGATTGGTCTGATAACCCCCCTGCTGCTGTTGATGACCCTGGCCAGACTGCTGATTAAAGCCCCCTTGACCGTTCTGAGGATTAGAATTTGAGCCGCCGCCCGGGCCATGAAAGCCGCCGGCGCCTGAGCCACCGCTCGGGCCATTGTTGCCGTTGAAGGCGTTGGAATTCTTAAAAGCCTTCATGATTGCACAATCCTTCCATAGATGAGTAGCTGGCTTCTCTCTAGAGCCATGCCTTGGACAGGGCTCATTCAACAGCTGCTCCAGCGTCGGGCCTGACCCGCCGGCTCGGGGAGGGGGCCTCCCCTTGCGTCTCTGGCTATTACCCTGTGAACTGGCGTTGGCCACAAACTCTAGGCTGCCGTCAGCTTTACGCTTGCCACCTCCTTGGTTCCCCGGGTTATGCTGAGGACCCTTGCCATTGCCGTTCTTCTTTCCCTTCCCTGTCCTTTCATCATCTGAAGCGGGGTCCTTGGTACTATCAGAATCGGCGTACTTGACGAGAGCCGCCATCAGCGTACCCATATCATTGCAGTCGTGCTTAAGCCGCCCGAGTTTCATTTTCAGGGGCAGAAAACGACAATTTTGCTCCAACATTAAGACTGCAGAGCCGGCATCCATCTTATCCGATGAATGTATGATCTCTTTGACCCGGCGAACCCAATGTCTCATAGACTCACCCTCCTGTTGTTTAAAGTTACTCAAATCCACTATTGACATAGACTGCCTACAGGTGTCTTTGAAGTTTTGTATGAACCGGGCCTTCAGCTCAGCCCAAGATCCGATGGAATTCGGCGGTAGCCCTTTTAACCAAGTGCGGGCAGTCCCATCTAGCATCATGGTGAAGTACTTGGCCATCGCCGCTTCACTGACCTCCAGCAGTTCCATGGCCATCTCGTAACTTTCGATCCAGGCTCCGGGTTGTAAGTCAGCTGTGTAATTAGGCACCTTCCTAGGGCCTTTGAAGTCTTTGGGTAGACGTTCATTGCGGAGAGCTGGCACTAGTCAAGGGACACCTCCAGTCCTCGTAGGGATACCCACGTCGACGGAAGTCGTCGGATAAGCCGGGGGAGTCTGGTAAGCCGTCAACTGAGGCACCTGCTCCACCTCTTGCCACGCTCTGTCTTGGTCTGCTGCGTGAAAGGCTCCGTTATGAGCCGGGCCATGGCCAGGGGGCGGGTCATGGCGTCGGACATTACTTGAGCCGGTCGCGGAGACCATGTGTCTGCTATAACTCGGGCTCTGGCCTGGACGAGGGGTCGAGTGGATCCTGTCCCGGCTGTAAGAGTACGCCTCTTGCTGCGCCAGCGCTGTCTGAAGGAGTTCTCTGACCCGGCGGGTTTCAATAGCCGTTGGAGAGTCGCCGTCAATTGGGAGGGCCGCCAGCCGTGCTGCTGCGGCGACCATGTTCTCCAGCGGGTTAGCATAATGACCCGGTGGTATTGGCACATACTGAGGCGGGGCAGGGTTCACCCGGGGAGGCCCCATCACTTGTGGCTGAATAGGGGTCCCAGACCCAGGCACTATGATCCCTGGCGGGTTACTAGACCCTGCGCCTGGCGTGTTGAAGAGGTTTCGAGGATCGTAGACCGGAGGGAGTCGAGATTGGGCCTTTTGATGCCTCCTTCTCATGACCTCATTGGACGCGTTCTGATCCATCGTGAGCCGGAAGGACTGCGCCTGAATCAACTGAGTTTGGGCGTCGAGAGCCGCCCTCTCCGCAGCCATCCTGATCCCTTCCGTTGCCAGATCCTCCTTGGCTTTCACTAGATCTAACTTTAACTGCACCACCTCCGCGTCATGCTGAGCTTGATCCGCTGGGTCAACCGCGGCGGTCAACAGGGCCGTCATCTTGTCCGTGAGATCCATCAGCACCTGAGCCGGCGAGGGCACCGGGTTTCCCGCCCCAGCAGCAGGGTTCTGAACAGGCTGCGCACCGGCCATGAAGATTCCAACCCGGCTCGGCGGCTCAAACGGGTTCGGAATACGGTCACCATCGGAACAACCCATGAGCCTGCCATCTTGAAGTTGATACAACGATTTTGACTCATCTGTGGACGACTCGCCGTCAGAGCCGGCGGCCGTCTCATCACCAGATCCAGGTCCATCAGGGAGCCCTCCATGGATACATCCCACAAAAGCATGCTTCAAGGCCGGCAGGGCCCGGGCGGGTCGTGCGCGCTGAGCCGTCTCGATGAGATCGGCGCAGTGGTCCGGCTCAGGGCCCGGCTCACCAATCTTGCCAATGGAAACATGAATTCCGCCGAAGAGGACCCGGTATCCGTACTCAATTGAGCCGGCGTCGGGGCCCCAGTTTGCATCGTCAATGTAGAGCTTGCCGCGACGACTCTTGGTCATCCGGCCCACAGCGTATCCCTTGAGCCCTTCGAAGCTACCCTTAAAGAACTCAAATCCACCGTGCGTTGGCCCCACGGTGGGCGCCAACTGTCATGGAATTGTCACAGCAGATGTCCTCAAACTAGGACTTAGTCGTGGAGCCATAGCCGCTAGGAAGCTTGAAGGGGTTAAACGGGACAAGGAACACGAAGGTTTATACTTGTTCGGCCCCTTACGATGAAGGTAAAAGCCTACATCCAGTTGAGGTGGTATTGATTAGGGTTTCGATGACCAGGGAGCTTAACTGCTATGCCTGGCTCTCGACGAGATCTTTCTTACCCCTAAACCGCTGTCGGGTCGTCCCTTTATATAGAGAGGTTGACGCCCAACAGCTTCTGAGAGTCCCGGCCGGCTCATAAGAGTGTCCGGCTCGGACTCTCAACTATTCTTGCCTTACACTACAAGTTCTACCATAATGACGGTTGTAACTACGGGCCTTAAGCCATCTCCGGGTCTTAAGCCCATCTTTGGCCCACCGTCTTCAAGCTTGGCGCCGGGCTTTCAGGTGATGACCCTTAGGAGTAACCCGGCCCCACCGGGGCGGGTGACTCTAAGGTTTATATCCTCAACAGGTTTTGTTTTTCATTTTGCATTTTGTTCATGTCATGCATCTCATATCATGTCATCATGTGTATCTCATTTGCATACGTGTTCGTCTCATGCATCCAAGCATTTCCCCGTTTGTCCGTTTTGCAATCCGGCACTCCCACCTCCTCCTGCGCACCCCTCTTGTTTCTTTTCGTGAGCGGGTGTTGAACATTCTCGGAATGGACCGAGGTTTGTCAAGTGGCCTTGGTATACCACCGGTAGACCACCTGTCAAGTTTCGTTCCATTTGGAGGTCGTTTGCTACTCAAACGGTTAACCGGGTAACCGTAAAAGTCCTTTTGTGTGTTGCAGCAAAACCCCCCTCCAAACAGCCCACAAACCCATCTAAGTCACCTCCATGCTCTAGGTCGTTCGATCACGATCGTGTGGGCGAAAACCGTGCTCCATTTGGAGTCTCCTAGCTCCCTCTACCTATAAAAACACCTCCCCCTCCGAAATCCGGGTCAAACCCTAGTTCATTTCCCCTCCGCGCCGCCGGACGCTTCGTCCGCAGCCGCCGGATACGTCCGCCGCCGCCACTCGCCCAATCGCCGCCTGCCACGTGGCAACCCGCCATCGCCCGTACGCCGC